>NW_014542362.1:0-1881 GCF_000741045.1 Vigna radiata var. radiata | reverse complement strand
GCATTAGAAAATAAAGAATCTCTTTAAATAATATTCTCCCCCTTTTTTGATCATTATAAAAAAAATTATATAAATTTCTCCCCCTTAATTGAAAGAAAGTATGCATAAAATAAAACAATANAGTCNACATTTTATTAANATTTAAGGCAAGCATACATTAATAAGGAAATGCAACAAAACACTCAAAGATGATCTAGAATTCATCACTTTCATCACTATTAAACTGTTTTTCTAGTCCAGAAATCCTAGTGTCAAGGTTCCGGAGATGGGTACAAATTTCCTCATGGCGAGTGTTTTGAAGATTCATCATTTCATGCTGAAGGCGAGCCATCTCAGTCATTTGTCTAGATANACTTTCTAGACTATACTCTTCATTAATTTGAGAGGAGCCAGCAACATTGGTTGGGTCAGGCATGGGGATATCAGCATCTACGTCTTCTTCNTCTTCTTGAACGCCAGCAGCATCATCAGGATGAACAAAGGAATCTCCTTGCTTGATGAATCCCATTTGTCTTAGGGAATTTTCCCCAATTCTATGGGTCGGGAGCACAGTNTCATAGTGCTCATTGGAGATATCCACCCCTTTATACACACAGATTTGAGAAACAAGGAGAGGATAGGGAAGTGGCGCCGCATCTAACCTTTTTGCTTTGAACATAATGGTTTGGAGTAGATGGGGCCAGTTGAGAGGGATGCTTTGAAGTATCCCATACATGATGATGAGATCCGTCTCAGAGCATTGAGCATGATTAGATCCCCTAGGACAGAGGAGCCAAACAATGAGATAGTGCAAGAGGCGCTCTTCCATCTTGAGACCTCCAGCAAGATAGAGACGGGCGTTNTGTAGGCGAGGATTGCGGAGAAAGGATTGAAATACCGTGATTTTGTTGAAATTAGCAAAATCACCTGGGACCATTTGTGAATTTTCCAGCACAGGAACCCTTGCCACATTAGTCCAGACATCATTGTCCAAAACAATGTCCACCCCTTTGACCCTTGTTGAAAAGATTCCATCCCGAACCTTTAAATTGAAATAAAAGACCCGGACAAGATCGGGATAGTACCTTCCACGGAGTTCCATGATGTGTTGAACTCCTTGCTCAATAATAAGATTTGGGAATGAAAAATTGTGAGAGATATACCAAGCAAGATCAATGAACTTTTGCTTGACAAGCTTTCTCTCCTTCCAAAATTGTGAGAAGGATTGCTGATCTTGATCATCANAGAGCCAACCTTCCACAGCAGCATCTCTTCTTCGGACATTATTTTCCGAAACTTCGCTCGTTCTTCTTCTCCTCCTTCTTGAGGGTTCAGCCATTTGAAAGTTGATGGAATGCAAGGATTAGGATGAGTGAAAGAAGAAAGCAAGAAGGATGTCCTTTAAAGTGGTGTAAAAATGGAAAGTGGGGATAAGTGGGGTATAAATAGGGTCAAGAATGCTCCCCAACGTTCATATTTTGGAAAATATGGCCGTTTATAGCCGTTTAGAGCCGTTGGCAACGGCTATATTCATCAATGCAGCGCAAAAATTAAAAAAACTGACAGTAGCGCTTTTAATCGATTAAAGTGGGATTTAATCGATTAATTAATCGATTAAAACTTGGTTTAATCGATTAAATCATTCGTAACAGCATGGNNAGCGTTTTTAATCGATTTACACACAGATTAAATGCGTTAAACAACGAAAATTTCAATATCAAGCCAAGACATGCCTATTTTACGATTTCTAATATGCCTAGATCTCTTCTAAGTTCAAAGAATCTATCCTTAGGNAATGCTTTGGTGAAAATGTCCGCCAATTGATGCTTAGAGTCTATGAATTCCATTTCACAATCACCTTTTTGGACATGATCTCTAATGAAGTGATGCCTAATTTCTTTA
>NW_014542361.1:909239-919490 GCF_000741045.1 Vigna radiata var. radiata | reverse complement strand
TAGCGGAGGGTAAAAACCCCCGCTAATTGAAAAAAAAAACCCCTCTAAATAAGTTTTTTTTTGTAGTGATAAAAATTTATCATATGTCACTTTTTGTAGGAGTCTATACATCAGTTTATAATTTTACAAAACTTCTCTCTTTACTGATATATTAACTCATCAAATAAGTCTATATATAAGTTGATTTTTATTTGCGAGGAAGACCTTTTTTTTTCTTATGCAGTTTATGCAGAATTTTGAGACAGTTTACATAGCAAACCACAACCAGAAAAATTTCAGGATTCTAAAAGTTAAGTAAAATACCATCCAACAAGTTTCAGCCACTATAATTTACTAAAACACACTTTTTAAAACAGTAATTGCACCATAGTTAGGCTTAAACAACTTTTAAAACCAATTTGCACACTTGATACGTGCAACAGACTTCCTTAGGAGGAATGAAGAAAAAAAGATTTCTGAGCACTCACACCCCATATTTCAATATCTATCATTATTTCATTACACTTAAATATGAACTATCAAATATCAAGGCACAATACTTAAATAAATCAATTATCAATTACTCCAACCGAGATCAACATAGCTCATTGGTTTGGTGGGAATCCCCAGTCTAACTAATTCAGATCAAACATATACACTCCTTTATCCTTGACATATAACTATCCCATCCAGGAAACTCATTATAATATTTCATTCCCAAACAGAGCATACATCATATACTTACTTTTTCAGACTCATACATGTCACTAACTGCAGCCCAAGCGAAGATAACAACACCCACACACATCTATTTCTCAGAATAAATACATTCATACACTTATTTCAATTATTATCAATTATATTATATAAATTCCAGAATCAAAAGACACCATTACAATTCATAGAACAAAAAGATACAAGATCAAAAGCAATATAACTCCCCTATACCTTGGTCTTTGTTTTGCTCTCCTATTTTCGTTATTTGAGACTCTTTTTACCTTTCCTTACTGTGATTTCCACTTCTTCTCCCACTCATTCCCTTCTTAACTCTGAAAATTCCATTTCTCTCCGAACATAATTGCTTCCTCTCACGTCCCATTGCACAATGGGTTCCTAGGTTTTGATGGCTTCTAGGTGAGGAAGAAGAAATGAAAAGAGAGAATAAGAAAAAGGAAAAGAGGAACGTGAATGCTAGGCTTGATTCAAGAATGAACATTTTCAGATTAGCTCTCTTAGACATTTAAACAAACAGTTTATGAGCAAAATAACAAAATAGAACTCAAGACAACAATGAATGAAAACAAAACGCAGCTTACAACAAATCAATACATCAAAGGAAAAGTAAAATTAACAATGCGAAAAAATTGAAGAAAACTCAACAAGCAGATATGCAAAACTCAAAATAGAGAACAATCAACTGGAATCAATTCAAGACAAATTAATAGAAATAAGGAAAGCAATACTTATCTCATGTAGTGTGCTTGTCCTTGATCTTAATACCACTCGATAGAAGAGCTTCCAAGAAGATGACCAGAAGATGACCAGAAGAGTGATGTGGACTCGACTCAAACTCCTTCGAAGCTTCCTTGATGAGCAAACATAGTAGAATAACGAGACGAACTCGAGATGGAGAGTGAAATAGAGAATGAACGGAAGAAAATGTTAGAAAACCCTAAACGAACGGATAAAAGCTAGAACGATTGGGGAAAAACTCATAAATGGAGGACGAACCCTAATCAAGACCGAAGGAACCCTAAAAATGCGAAGAAACTTAATATGAACCGATTAATCAATTCAAACTCAAGATTGGTTGGTACAAAAGTGTTTAAACGGTGGAAATCGATGGAGATCGAAGAACAAACGATAGAAAGGCAATTATCAGTGGACTCGCGAGTGATTTGTGAGGCTGCCAATGGGAGGGAGAAGGAGAAATCGCAAGTGATTTGTGAATGAGAGGGAGAAATCGCGAGTGTTAGGGTTTGAGAGAGTGCTTTGTGTGTGCGAGCTCGAGAGAGGTTAAGAATGAGTATGAATACGGGTTCCAACTTCACTTAACCATAAATTCATTTTTTTAAAAAACTTATTTCCCATATCCGTATATAACATTTGCAGCTAACACTTGGTTCTAGCTATATACGGATAATGCAGATTATATACAGATTTTATCCTTGGATAACTTTCCCGCCACCCCGTGCCAACATTATATATGAAATTTATATACGGATAATCCGTATATAAAAATCCGTATATAAAATCCGTATATAAAGTCTTTTTCTAACATCCGTATATAATTTTCGTATATAATAGCTAATTTACATACGACTCTAAATCCGTATATAATAATCCGTATGTAATTCCATTATTTCTTGTAGTGAACGATAAAAGCATTAAGCATAGATGAAGAACCCAACAATTGATAAATCAAGCATATGCAAGCATATAAAATAACTAAGAATTTGGATATATGAGAGTTTCAAAAGATTACATTGTTCCCCAACAACCTAGGATTTAGTTCACCATAATCATGGTGAAACTAGATGAAATATGATGAAAGAATGGAAGAAATAACCCTAAACTTGGTAGATTGGAGCCTAAGCATCCAAGGAANCTCCTCCAAGGTGTGTGGAATAGCTCTGGACATTTCTCTCTGCCAAAAGAATATGTTTTGATTCGCACTGGGGCTATATATAAGCCCAAAAAGATAATAGAATCTAGCTAATAAAAATAGACAACCGCCCAGGCGCCTAAGTTCACCGCTCAGCGGTTTCCCTTTAGCCGCTTTGACCGCTCAACGGTCAGTTTTGCCGCTAAGCGGCTTCCCTCTAATCGCTCTGAGCGCTCAGCGGTCCATTCTGGCGCTTAGCGGCTCACTTGACCCTTCTTTTCATCATTTTTCTCATTCTTTCATGGGTCTAAGTCCACCTTACTTCACTTCCATCTTCAATTCACCTTAAAACCCTGCAAAATAATGTAAAACAAGCATAATATCTCTAAAACCAACTTTTGACTCTCATAAGACACAGCTAAATGTTTTGCTTGATTTAAAGCTCATTCTAAGCCATAAAGGGTGTGTTTTAATATCAAATTTAAGTATGGAAATAACGGTTTTTAGACCGTTATCAATATCCCAATGCAAGTCTGCAAAGGAAATGTAGGATGTTCTAGAGGTAACACATGAAGGTACAGATGAAGTCAAGAGAGCCAGGAAGAATTCATTGATACAAGAATATGAGTTATTTAGAATGAAAGCTGGTGAAAACATTAATGATGTCCATAAACGGTTTACTCATATCGTAAGTCACCTGATGGATCTTGGAAAAGTCTTTGACAAAGAAGAGATCAACATAAAGATTTTGAAAAGTCTGAACAAGAACTGGCAACCAAAAGTCACTGCAATCTCTGAATCCAAAGACCTTACAACGATGAATATGGCTACCTTGTTTGGCAAGTTATGGGAACATGAGTTAGAACTTGGTAGACTGAAGGATGAAGAGGAGATTGAAGAAAAGAAGTCCATAGCTTTGAAAGATGAAAGCAAGAACATCACAAAAACAGAGATGAACAACAAAGAATTGATGACCTTGATGGTAAGAAAGTTTAGTCGACTTATACAAGATGATAGTCAACTCTCTAACCATGCAGGTCAAAGCAAAAAGAAGAGCTTCCTCACGAATGTTGTCCAGTGCTATGAATGTGGAAAAGAAGGCCACATCAAGTCTAAATGCCCTGAATTACAGCCAAAGCAGAAAGGGAAGAAAAGATTCCTCAAGGTAGAAAAATGAGAAAGAAAGGAGCCTACATTGCTTGGGAAAACTCAGATTCTGAGAAATCAAGTGATGAAGATTCTGATCAAGATGAGGAATCGAATTTATGCTTTATGACAGGTGTAACATGGGATGATTATGATAGTGATGCAGATATATCAAATGAATCGGTTGAAGTCAAATATGATCTGCTTCAAGATGCATTCAAAGAGCTACATGCTGAAGCCATGCGACTGTAGTACAAGGTAAATCGGTCGTGCTCTGAAAGAAAAGATTTTGAAAAAAGAATTGATAACCTTGTTGCTGAGAATGAAAGATTAGAAAAAGAGTTAAATGAAGCTTTGTCATCTGCTAGAAGTATTGAAACCAAAACTGTTACTGTTGAAAAAGTCTGTGAAAATTGTCCTAAACACATTGAAAAGATAAATTACTTCACTGGCAAGCTAGCAAAGTTTGCTCAAGCTAGTGACAATTTAAATGCTGTATTGAATTCATCTAGCAGAAGGAAGAATAGACAAGGAATTGGATATAAAGGTTACTCTAACAGAACCAATGCTAAGCTTAATGATTTAAGAAAACCTGCTAGAAATGCATGTTTTTATTGTAACTGTGTTGGTCATACTGTTAGAAATTGCTATTATAGAAATGTTGTTGTTCCTCAAGGATTATATTTATGGATACTAAAGGAACATGTGACAAGAACTAACAATCAAGGACCCAAAATTAAATGGGTACCAACAACCAAAACTTAATTGTTTTGCAGGTAATGCAGCTGATACAAAACCATTCTCAAGGATGAATTAACCGTGGAATATATCAAACACCTTGAATCTCTACAACTGGTAAACTTTTATCTATCTGCTGCATCATGCATACATTGATTAATTGTTGCTGAAGTGATTGTTTGTATTGTGTGCTAAATTGTTTGAATGATTGAATTTGATTGAAAATGATTTTTACAAGCCTTAGTCGACTCCATCTTTAATTCAATCGACTGTGTCATTTTTAGAAATGTTCTTAATTGTTAAGAATTTGAATCAAGGGTCTTATGAAAATTTTGATAATTACATTGCTTTAAACCTTGTGTTGAGACTGTTACTGTACAAACAAGTTTCTCTGATTATCCTTAGACCAAGAGGTGTGTTCTGAAGAGTTGTAATCTCACGATGGTTGCCTTAAACCAAAGCTCAAACAAAGGAAAAGGAAAGGAAGTTGTTGTGTCAAGAAATCCTGATCCTTCTGGATGGATTAGTGATGAAGATTCAAGAAGCAGATTTCTGTTGAACCCAACAAAAATGATGGCATGTCCATACTACGTCCAATTTAGTAAGTTCAGAAAAGAAGGGTTCAACTTTCCTTATTTACTGGAGTTTCATGATCTCTCTAGTCTTGTACAAATGAAAGGTGCGTGGTATCTTGAGTTGGTAGAGCAGAGTAAAAGGGTTAAATATTGAAATATATGATTTCATCTGGACATTATTCACTGGACTTGAAGCAAAAGGGGTACTCTCACATTTACCCACCTCTACCCTGAACTCAAGTTTAAGTATAAGGGAATTGTACTCAAATTGGAGAAGATATCCTGAAGATGGATCTCTACAAGAAAGGTTTCTACTTGATGGTTTAAAGAAAGAAGAAAGGGTCATTGCTCATATTTTGTCACGGATTATACTACCTGGAAGAATTACTCATAATCATCTAACCACTGAAGACATATACCTGATGCATGCTATCATCAATAAGGTTCCCACTAACTGGATAAAAGTGATTAAAAATCACACAAGGATGACAACTTTCAAAAACTCACCCTGTTTTCCATATGCTATTCTCATTAGCAGGATTCTATTGGTACAAGGTGTTAAACTAAGTGATGAAATAACCTGCTGCTGTGATTGCTTAAATGAGATAAACAGTGATACACTGAAGGAACTGAGGATGAAAAAGACTTCGATTGGATGGTTCTTTGAAGAAGAAACAAGCTTTTCTCCTGTGACAAAATTTGAGATATTTGTGGCTGATAAATTAAGATCCATCAATAAGAGCTTGAATGATCAAGAGAGATCTCAAGATGAAAGCAGTACACCAGATGAATACTCCACTGAATCATCTGACATGGACTAAGGACTATTAGTTGAAACATGCTAGTACTTGTAATGGTGTTAAGTCCTAGGCTAAATTTTCATTTTGTAGAATGGCTTAGAAAGCCATCTTCTGTTGCTTTTACTGTTTTCTTTCTATTTCCTTGCTGTCCTTATCCATTGTAATATCTTTTCTATCAAGGAAATGAAAATTTGCAGTTTGAATCAATCCATTTACTTAATCTGTTTGAATGAGTTCTGATAAATTTTTTGATTGATTCGACTTTGATCTGTTTGAAGTCAACTGTGCTTGAAATGTCATGCATCTACATACATTGACTTCTATTTTTGATATTATTTCATTCTTGCTTAACCACTATGCTTGATCTGGAAGAGGTTTTTGAAAGGTTTTGTAGGAAGGACATTGCTTTGAAGATTTACATTTGGAATTCAATAACTACAAAGCAATGCAATCGACTGATGATTTAATGCATTCGACTGCGTCAATATGGGTTAACAATTCCAATTTTGGAATTTGATTCTATCCTTACTGTTTGCTTAAATCATTATTATTATGCTATTATCTCTGTTCTTTACATGTTTAATATTCAAGTTGAGATAATATTGTGAGATTGTTGATATTTGTATCATTGCATATATATATATATATATATGTGATTTGATAGTTTGACTATGATACAAATATGTTCTTAATCTGTTGCTTAATCTGTGATATTCTGCATTGTGCAATCAAACTGTTTTTGAAAATCATGCATAATGACAGGGGGAGTATCACTGCTTTACACATTGTTTCATCACACATCTATATTTCAGGGGGGGTTTACATTGTTTTATGATGAACTTGTGATTTTGAGAGCATCATTGTACAACATACATTAAATATCTTTTTGATGCATCTCTGTTGTTTTTCAAAACTGCATAAATATCTGAGCATTCCTTTTTTCTTAATGCACAAAGGGGGAGATATATTAATGAGTGTATGAGAGCAAGTCTATATGGGGAGTATTGCTGCATCATACTTTATCTGCTTGATATTTTTGCTGTAAATGCAGAGTAACTGAATTGTGTTAATGTTTCTGATATATATGTTTTTACTCTGTCTCTTGTGGAACTATATAAACATGGTTATGTTATTAATCATGGTTGTGCATCATAAAAAAAGGGGGAGATTGTTGAGATTGTTGACAACACAAACTCTATATCAAACTGGTTTTTGATGATGACAACTCAGTACTTAATAACAATACATATGTTCCAGTTTTACATGTTCTTATTCTGTAATGCTTCTCATATCCGCTCAACATGTTTTGATTGAATTACATTGTATGTTCCTATGTTTGATTGAGTGTTATATTTGTGGAACATGCTTGTATTGAAATGTGAGATAAAATGTTTTTGATCATTACACATTTCTGAAAGAAAAGATCACAAGCACCTTTTGAACTTATAATTGTTGTGACAAAGTTCTAGTCCAGTCGAATACACTCTTAATGGATTCGACTTTGCTAAAATCTTTGTACAGATTTTGTGAACAAGTGTTGTGTGAGATTTTGAGTTGAAAAGAATTTCAAAGTGATTTTTTATGTGTCAGTCGACATTGCGAAATGCTTATTCGACTGTGTTATTATTCTGTTTGAAATTCTACTAAGCCTACAAGCTTCAACGACTATATTTTCAAAAGTTAGTTAAAACTGTATGACCTGGTCAACTATAATAAATGTGTATTGATTTCGTTGACTGAGGAGCCTTTATGTTGACTGTGTGTTATAACTGTTTTAATATAGTCGACTGTATTAGTAAGCTATTCGACTATGAATCAATCTGATGAAACAGAAAACTATAAATAGACAGAACGCGAATTGGTCTACGACTATTGTGATCTGACATTTTCATTTTCCTGTTTCAGATTGAATTCGTTAGAAGCTCCAAGAATTCTCCCAGAAGACGGTGGTGATCTTGCTTGAGAGAAATTCAGAAGGAGAAGTCATTGTTCTCATAGTTTGATAAATATCTGCACAGAGAAGGTGCTTCTGGTTTGATCTTGATAGGCTTGGCATCCTGTGAAGACTGTTGCTTTTGACTGAAGGCTTGGCAACCTGTGAAGTCTGCTGTGATAGGCTTGGCATCTTGTGAAGAGTGCTGGTGACACGTTGAGGATTGTTCGACGTGGGTGCAGATTGCAGAAGAGGGGATTCTTGTTGCAATTCTGGTTTTGTGTGTGCAGCTATATTTGGTTTGGGGTTAGAGAGGAGATTTATATTTTTGCGTGGTGCTTCTATAAATTCCTTGTTGTAAAAACCACAATCATTATAGTACATTTGCTTCTTGGGTTGGAAGGACACTAGATGTAGGCATTGTTGGCTGAACCAGTATAAACACAGTGTTTGAATTTTCTTATCCCTACACTCTTTATTTTCCAGTCGACTATATCTGCTAGGCAGTCAACTGCATTTTTCCGCTGCATTAAATTTTCAATAACTTGCATTTCAAGGAAAGATCAAAAGCTTTGAACTTTTCATACCAAGATTGCGAAAAGATTTTAATTTTGAATTAACACCAATTCACTCCCCCTCTTGGTGTAAAAAGAAGCCAACCTGTTTCATAACAATTAATAACTCAACCATGTTTGCACAATTCATAACATAACAAAGTAATAACATATAGCAAAAGATTTAACAGAGTTCAATTACTCTGCATGAGCAACATAATATCAAGTAAATGAAGTACGAGACAATATAGCTATTCTCCCCCTTTCACAAAGCTTTTATACTTTCTTTCATACTCTCATATATCTCTCCACCTTTGTGCATTAACAAAAAAGGAATGCTCTAGATATATATGCAGATTTTAAAACAGAGATGCATCAGAAAGATATGCAATGTATGAAATACAATGATGCTCTCACAATCACTATTTAATCACATAACAATGTTAACTCCCCCTGAAATGCAGACATGTGATGTAAAATGTGTAAAGAGTGATACTCCCCCTGTCATTATGCATAATAAAATCAAATGAAATGCACAATGGAGCATATCACAGATTTAGCAACAGTTTAAGCACATAGTTGTATCAAAGGCACGATATCAAATAGTATAGATATGCAATGATACAAACTTCAACAATCTCACAATATTATCTCAAATAATATATTTTCAGCAGATAATAACAGAGATAATAGCGGATTTATATGATTTAAGATATCAGTAGAAATAAAACCAGATTCCAAATATGGAATTGTTAACCCAGTTATACGCAGTCGAATGCATTAAATCATCAGTCAAACGCATTGCTTCTCAAATGTTGAATTCCAATTGTAGCTTCCAAAGCAATGTCCTTCCTGCAAAACCTTTCAACAACCTTTTCTAGATCAAGCATTTTGGTTAAGCAAGAATTATATTTGAAATAATAGAAGTCAATATATAAAAATGCATGACAGAATAAGCATAGTTGACTTCACACAAAACATTGTCGAATTAATCAATCAGTATATCAAATATTATTCAAACAGATTAAAAGCAACTTGATTGATTCAAAATATTGATTTCATTTCCTTGAAAAAGATATTACAATGATAAGACCATACAAGGAAAGCAAACAAAGGAATAACAAACAAAATGGCTTTATAAGCCATGCACAAAATGAAAATTATTAAAAGCTTAGTCTATGACTCAAGAAACAACAGCATAAGACTAATTTTTCTTTCTCTTTTTATTAATGAAGGACTTGAGAATCATGTCACTTGCATTGTCCTCTGATCTTGTCTCTTCACTATCGTCATTGCTTCTTTGAGAGGATTTTCCAGAGGAGCTTGCATCTCAGAGTCTCCATTTTCTTGGTTGTTGTTTTTCTGTTCATCAAGCCTTCTTTTTATTTCAGATAATTCGTACAGAACAATCCTTTCAAATTCATTTCTTCCTCTGTACTGATTTATTTGAGAAGATGATGGAGTGTTGTTGTCCCTGGCAAGTTCATCTTTGTATTTCCATCCATCTGATGTTTTCACCATATGCATTAGGTGAAGAATAGTTCCATCAATGTGGCATGTACATTGATACTGCTCACTTGACTCCCCAATGCACTCCAGACCGTAGTAAATCAATACTTTTGAAATAAAAACATAGTAAGGTAGTTTTCCAGATTCTGATTTGGTTACCTTCAACATGTTATCCAAAATGGCTGCTGGCCAATCTACCTGAATGTTCTCTTTCAAGGCTTTTAGCATCATTAAGTCGTCGGTGGTGGCTTGAGCATAATTTCCTCCTCTAGCCATAAGTATATAGGCAATGGCATAGATAGCCATTCTTTCATTGATGAGTGGTTATTTCTTGAACTATATTTAGTTTATTGCACTTAAATAAACCAGGAAATTGTGTTTAATTGTCTGTTATTTCCCCGTTTTCCGAATT
>NW_014542361.1:886073-907734 GCF_000741045.1 Vigna radiata var. radiata | reverse complement strand
CATTTAAGGAAGAAAGTCAAGAATTGAAGTTGGGCCTTGGTGGACTAGGAGCTCACGGCCCAAGGGGGTTTTCTCAAGCTAATTGCACTTTTAATTTCATTTGGTAGATGAATATTGGTCACATAATTGATGGATTAAAAAGCATGTTTAATTACCCCTTTGTTTTGCATTAATTTACATAGTAGTATTAGTTGCTTTTGATGTCTCTAATTTAGTGTTGCATTTTATAGTTTTACTTGTGTTTAGATAATTGTTTGTTGAAATGTTGGGATTAACATTTTATTTTACCTTGATGTTTTCTAACTTACTCAGTTGAGTTTAATGTCCATTTGTTTTAATTTAGTTATTCGCATTCGCAAAAACACTTTTCAAACCCCCCCTTTGTGTTAGACTTGACTCTGAACCGTAGTTGGTCCTTGAGAGACGACCTAGGGGTCATTCCCTAGCATTATACTGCATTTCGAAATTGCAATTAAATTTGTATGGGCCGCGACACCCATCATTCATCTTTCTTCATGCCACCAGTTTTGTAGTTTGAATTATCCTTGTAATCATTTTCATTTCTCAGACATTGTTGATACTCAGTCGACTTGTTGAATCCTTCTATCCCTAGATGGCATTTTTCCCCACCAATTCTTAATCCTCCAACAATACTCCAAATATCATTGGTCAATTTGATGTCTATTCCCTTAACACGAGAACAAAGAATGTCATCTACAATTTTCAGATTACAGTAGAAGACTTTTACTAAATCGAGATACCAGGGGCTTGCCATTTCAACAAACTGTTTTAACCCCTGATGCTTAATCCACCTTTGGAATAGAAATCCCTTGTTTATGAAGAACTTCAACTTAAGGAATTTGTGAGTCACCAAACTTCGTCTTTTCCAGCAGTCAAGAAATCTTGACTGAGCTTCATCATCGCTCATCCAGCCGTTTAAATCAGATACCCTTCTAGTGCTTCTTGAGGCGATGGTCTTAGAAGGAATTTGGATAGTGGAGTATCAGATCGATGAGGATGAATGCAGTGACTCATGACAATCAAGGTTTCAATATGTTTATCCCGGATAACCAATTTGGAGGGAAACCTTAAATTTCATTTTCGCACCAAATTAAAATTTCAAATATGAAACTGTATTTCACAGACGAGTAGTCGAAGGGATTAAGATCATAGTTGACTACAATGTATACAACATACAAAAACAGAGTTCAATACAATTCATATAACACAGTCGATTGAATTAAAATTGGAGTCGACTTGGACTCGTGAAAACTATTTTCGGACAGATTCAATCAATCAAACAATTAAGCATACTGCATGAACAATCACACAACAACAATCAATCAATATAAGCATGATGTAGCAGATAGATACAGTTTTACCAGTTGTAGATTCTCAAGATTTTTGATTTACTTCATAGTTGATTCATCCTTTAGATCACTCTGCATCAGTTGTGTATCCTGCAAAACAACTAAGTTTTGGTTGCTGGTACCCATTTGACTTTGGGTCCATGGTTATTAATCCTTTTTACATGTTCCTTTGGTATCCAAACACATAATCCTTTAGGAACAACAACATTTCTGTAATAGCAATTTCTAACAGTATGACCAACACAATTGGAATAGAAACATGCGTTTTTAGCAAGTTTACTTAAATCAGTAAATTTCCTAGCATTGGTTCTGTTAGATTGAGCTTTGTAACTAATACCTTGTGTATAAATTGCTCTGCTAGAATATTTTAAAGCAGCATTCAAATTGTCTCTACCTTGAGTAAACTTAGCTAGCGTGCTAGTCAAGTAACTTATCTTTTCAATATGAGCAGGACAATTTTCACAATCTTTTTCTACTGTAACAGTTTTAATTTCAACATTCTTAGCAGATAACAAAGCTTCATTTAACTCTTTTTCTAAATTCTCATTTTCTGCAGCAAGGTTGTTAATTCTATTCTCAAAGTCTATTCTTTCAGAGCTCAGTCGGTTTACCTTATATTGTAGTCGCATAGCTTTAGCATGTAGCTCTTTGAAAGCCTCTTGCAGCAGATCATATTTGACTTCCACTGGCTCATTTGATATGTTTGCATCACTGTCATAGTCGTCCCATGTTACTCTTGTCATGTAGCACATATTTGATTCCTCCTCTTGATCAAAATCTTCATCACTTGAGCTTTCAAAATCTGAATTCTCCCAAGCAATGTAAGCTCATTTTCTTTTCATATTTCTACCTTGAGGGAATCTTTTCTTTCCTTTTTGCTTCTGCTGTAAGTCAAGACAGTTAGGCTTGATTTGACCTGCATGGTTAGACAATTGAGTATCATTTTGCATAAGTCGGCTAACCTTTCTTACCATCAAGGTCATCAATTCTTTTTTGTCCATGTCTGTTTCTGAGATGTTCTTGCTTGAGGCTTTCAAAGCAATGGAATTCTTTTCTTCAATCTCCTCTTCATCCTTTAATCTACCAAGTTCAAACTCATGTTCGCGTAGCTTGCCAAACAAGGTAGCCATGTTCATCGTTGTAAGATCCTTCGATTCAGAGATTGTTGTGACTTTTGGTTGCCAACTCCTGTTCAGACTTTTCAAAATATTGATGTTGATCTCCTCCTTATCAAACACCTTACTGAGAGCCATTAGATGATTTACAATATGAGTGAATCGTTTCTGCACATCATACATGTTTTCTCTAGCCTTCATTCTAAACAATTCATACTCTTGTATCAGGGAGTTCTTTCTAGCTCTCTTGACTTCATCCGTGCCTTCACGAGTTACCTCTAAGACATCCTATATTTCCTTTGCAGATTTGCATTGAGATATCCTGAAAATTCATCAATTGTTAGTGCAGAGGAAATTATATTTCTAGCTTTAACATCATACTGAGCTTTTATATTTTCATCAGCAGTTCACTTAGTAAATGGTTTTGCAGGCACAAATGGACCATTTAAGGTGGCGTCTAAAATTCCCTTATCTTGCGATTCAAGAAAGATTTGCATTCTGATTTTCCAAAAAGGATAGTTTTCAACAGCAAACAGAGGTGGTCTGTTTGTTGAAGCTCCTTCACCAAAAGTTTGAAAACAGGAAGCCTCCCGCAGGTTTTATAGTCGAATAAGATAAAAACAGAGTCGACTAAATTTTCAAATAACTTATGACAACCAGCTCTGGTGCCAATTGTTGGAAAACAGGTAGGCTTCATTTTTACACCAAGAGGAGGCGTGGGGGGGGGGTGAATTGGTGTTGTTTAAAAAAAAAACATCTTTTCGCAGTCTTTTATCAAAAGTATAAACCTTTTTGATCTTTCTTGAAATGCAAGTAATGAAAATTCTCAACGTGTAAATTCCAACACTCTTCATAGGATGCCAAGCCTAAACACAACAGTCTTCACAGGATGCCAAGCCTTCAAAGAATGTAGCAAACTTCACAAGATGCCAAGCCTTCAATGATCAATCAAGAAGCACCTTCTTTGTGCAGTTTCTGATCACACAGTAACCGCGCAAGCTCTCTCTCTTTGAATTTCTTTCAAGAAAGATCACCACCATCTTCTTGGAGAAATCATGGAGCTGTTAACAGATAATTCAATCTGAAACAAGAAATGAAAATGTTAGAGCATCAAAAGTCTCTGAACAATTCGTGTTCATCCTATTTATAATTGTTTGTCAGTCAGATTGTTTCTCAGTCGAATAGCCTACTAATTCAGTCGACTGTATTATTATAGTTATAACAGACAATCAACATAGAGGCTCTCAGTCAACAAAAAACAACACACATTTAATACAATTGACCAAGTCATCAATGCTTAACTAACTTTTAAAAATATACCCGTTGGAGCGCACAAGCATAACAAAATTCCAAAACAGATCAAAGATACAGTCGAATGTACACTGGACAAAATCGACTGACACATGTAAAAACACTTTAAAATTCTTTTCAACTCACAACATCACTTAACACTGATTCTCAAAATCTGTACAAAGGTTTTACCATAGTCGAATCCATTATGAATGTAGTCGACTGTACTGTAACTTTGTCACAGAGTTATAAGTTCATAAAGGTGCTTGTGATTTTTTCACTTTACAAAATGTGCAGTAAAATATTTTTGATAAAGCCGTTTGCATTGCACATAAGCATGCAAGCATGTTCCACAAATATATCACACAATCAACATAGGAACATACACCACAGTACATCAAAACATGTTCAATAGATATAACAATCAGTACAGTATAAGAACATGTAATGCAACAACATATGTACTGTTATTAATTATAGTGTTGTCATCATCAAAAACTAGATTGATATAGAGTTTGTGTTATCAACAATCTGAACAAATTGAAGATTGGAAAGTGAAGAAAGGTGCAAAAGAAGAATCGCACCCACCGCTGAGCGCCAGCTTCGTGGAAAAAGCCACTGTCAAACGCTTAAGCACCAATGCTGAGGGGAAAATGAAGAACTGTTTCTACCATTGAGCGCCAGATCCACCGTTGAGCGCTGGCATCTTCAATTCAATACGGCAGGTGTAATACGTGGAAAAAAAATATCTTTGTATTTTTATTTTATAATTCTAATATTAAATATTTAATTAAGGTATTTTATTGTATATTTAATTAAGGTATTTTATTGTGTGATAAAAGTGTTTAGGGATGGTATAAAAATTAATTAATAATCATTGTATTTTAAATTTTGGAATGAGATTAAATAAGGTTTAAATATAATTGGTTATGTTATTATTTTAACATGATAATGATGTTCCAATGTTTTCTGTGTGCACTGATAATATCTTCCATTGCTGTTTGAATCTTTCTAGCCTCTCTTTGTTGTTTTTTTTAAAGGCTTTTAATTTTCTTTTGGGTTGCACTGGTGGGCTTTAATTTTTTTTCTCTTCCACGTTTTCTTTGTAGCATTTTTGGAGGAGAGAAAACCTTGCATAAATTTAGGGTGGGGCCAAGAAAGATTCTTGTTAGCCAATAGGAGAAGAGAATTATTGTTGTGCTTATTTTGTTTTTGCATGGTCTTGTTTTGTGGACTCTTTTATAAGGAATGGGCTTAGATATTTATGGTTATAAAAATCTATTTTTTTTGGGAGAAGTTTTCGGGGAAACTTGGAGAGTGGCAGAGGAGTATATTAAAACTGCTTTTAGGTCAAACAGGGGGAGTATATATCGAATGGCCGTGTGAAATAGAAAGACTACCCTAACCTAGCTTTCACCTAAGAATGGATTGAGTGTTGGAGAGTGAGAGCCTTTGCTCTCTCTGCATACACCGTGAGTGACAAGTGAATGAGAGACATTCAAACATCTCTAAGGAAACGTTAGAAACTGCAGGATGCAAGTTGCTGAACCAGAGAAACTTAAAAACCTCTTAAATCCAGGTAAGGGGAGTAACTCGTTATATCTTCTGTACGTAGAGTTTGTATGTTGTTTTTGTTGAATCTTGAGTATGAATGGTTATTGAAAGGGGGTTTTGGTCTTTACTATTATCGTGTTGGGTGGTATTATGATGGCCTCTATCCTATACTATCAATGTTGAGAGTGCTTCCTGGGGTTTTTGGGTAGCTTCTAAGTCTTCCTCTTTGCGGTGGAGATGATTAGGGTTATGATGGTATACAGGGTTTGAGTGAAAGTGTGGTGAGGGAGTTGTTGCTTTAACATTTTATTTAATAGAAGGGGGTATCCTGAAGGGATACAATAGCATTATGGGCGTTTTGGAGTTATGAGCAGTTTTAACATTAAAGTGAAGGAAGTGACTGCGCGACTCTTAGTGTTGTTCTACGAATGGGAATTTGCATGGGTGAGTTGCATGGGATCGTTGGTATGAAGATGAGAGAGAGTAAATATATATAAGGGTTGTCGAGAGATGAAGGAAAAAAAGAGTGATAGTTTGGTAAGTTATTTAGATTGAATGGTGAGTGATGTGGTTTAGGGAATAATGGTGTATTGGTAATGAAAGGGAGTGTGTCGAATAGGGGTGGAAGTGTTGGAACTACATGCAGGAGGTATATATATTGTTAGGCATGGATTGTTCGTGAATGAGGGAAGAGCTGAGAATGCAGGGGATGTATTCTGGTAAGGAAAGAAAGTATCACGGGTTGGACTAAAACTTGTGAAAAAAAAAGAGATGGGTTGATAAGAAAATAAGAAAGAGCTTAGAGAGACTTTCACGTGAAAGCTGGAAGTGGAAGAGAATATAAGTGGGGTTTATAAGGTTTAGTAGAAGGGAAGGTTGGTATAAAAATATATTATATTTTATGAGATATTAAGGTGGAGTTTCACTGGGTCTCTCACGTAAGGATTTAATTCTATGAAATTTTATAATTTGGTAAGAGAGTTATGGTCTGTGTTCAACAAAAGAAGTTGAGATAATATTGAGAAGTTGGTCTTTAGTATTTAATTGAAAGGAGATTCTTAGGTTGAATGAGATACAAGTAGCTTTTACTCCTGGAATTTATAATGGTTATAACTTTGGGTGGTAATGAAACAATGGTAAGAAAGGTTGCAGGTTTGTATGAGAAAGATTAAGTGAGTTTTAATTTTTGTAAGATTGAATAGGATAGGTCCCATATTAAAGTAGTCAAGAAAACTTATGCATGGAGTTGGAAAGTTACGTAAGATATTATAAAGAGAAAAGACAAGTGCTTTGAATAAAGGGAGCGAACCCACGTTCAAAGTAGAGAAATACAAAAGAGAAATTGACTTATGGTGTTTAGTTGTGACAGTAAGTTCACTTTAGTATATGCATTGGAATTTTGATTATATTATTTTATTGTTTAGTATGTGTAATGAGAGGAAGTTTTATATTGTTTCGAGTTTCAGGAAAGAAATTGATATGTGACATTTACGCTTGTTGGAGAGAATTAGTGTCATGGGGATGTTTATTTTTGGTAATTAGTTATTATACTATACTATAAATTACATAAAATGCTTATTCCATTTTATTGTGGTGAACCTTTTATAGTACATAATAACATAATTTTATACAGTTTATTATATAATAGATGTATAACCGTAAAGAAGCATTAACAAGATTTTTAGTTAGCTTATTTTTTTATCAATATTATATTATGATATATCAATATTATTAGAATTGTTTATGTTTGGCATGTAATTAATCTATTGGCTGGAATAAAATTAATTTATATATTATCATAATAAAATTAGTTGGTTGTTTTGTTAGTAAGTATATATAAATTAAGAGATGACAAACCACTTTCATAATTTAATATGAGGAATTATTATGTATATTAAATAACTAATAACAGTTGAGTTTTTATGTGTAGTAATTCTATATGTCTCTGGTGAATTACTTGAAGTCGTATTATTTATATAAGATGTTGTGGTGTTGTATATAAAGTTGTAATATTGTATACGATGTACTAAAACCTTGTGTTTGATGAGTTAATGCATAGTATTGAAAATATGTATGAAAAGTATTGAGGTTGTGTTATAAGTCTTGTAATTGGTGAGCAATGTATATTATTGAGACTATGTATATTTTGAGAATAGTGAGATAAATCTTATGATTTGTGGAGGGATGTATGATAATGAGAATGTGCATGAAATTGTGATATGAACATGAAACTGTTATTTCCTCATACTATTGTCGTTTGTGTGAGCCTTTTGTATTGCGATACGATAAGGATGGTGGGTCTCGTATAGAGATAGAGATTCGAGTGTCACTTCCTTTTGCGAAAGGAGGTGAATGTCTCGCCCAAAGGGCTTTTCGATAAGTCGGGGAGATAGGTCTGAAGTTGCGATGGAGGGCGACTCGAATCACCCTGTTTTGCGTAACAGGTTTGGACGACAAAGTACAAGGAAAACGACATTGGTTTATAGATGGGTTGGTGTGATATTGTTTATGCATTGAGATATGAATTCATTACTTGGTGTATCCTGTGTTTGATGTCGTTTTACTATATTATATTTTATGATGATGTTTCCAGTTGCTCACCCTTGCTTGTTGTGGTTGTGGTTTCCACCTACGATGATCGTACTTGTACGGGAGTAGATGGCGTTGCAGATAAGATCAGATTGAAGTAGTTGACGAGAGTTGGGGATATTGATTTCGGGGTTAATTGTTTATTATTTAAAGAGTTTTCAGATTTGCTATACTTTTATGTAAAAGTGATATTCTGAACTTTTCAGACGATGTTGATATATATATGTTTTGCTTTCGCATTTCAATAGAGTAAAGTTTGATCATCTTTAATGAATATTTTCTGGAAAGGTAATGTTTTGAAAAAAAAAAGAACAAGAAAAAAAAATATCGTCGTGACATCTCAAAAATCAGGAATGTTACAGCAGGACGCCTGGGCGTCAACGTTGAGTGTTCCAGTGGAGTATCGCACCTACCGCTGAGCGCTGTACTTATGGGCCTGGGCCAAAATTCCTGCATTAAATCTTCCAAATAACATTCACAAAGATATCATTAGAGGTTAGCACATCATCAATTTTATGACTTAGATCACTCATAATCCAGTTCTTGAGGGAAAACAGGGCCCCTCAACCTACAAACACCCAAAAATTCCAGCATTTAGGTAAATCTGCTGCGGACTGCTCAGCGTCCATGGATACCGCTCAGGCGGTTTGCCTCCAGCCGCGCCACGGCTCAGTGCCAAAACATACCGCTCAGCGGTGGTGGCTAGGTTTTTTCAAAAACCTTTCCTAAATTGTCCTAATCTTCACTCTTTTGCTAATTTCATCAATCCAGACCAAAATCATGCAATTCAATCGGTTCAAACAGTTCCTATTTCATCAATTCATGCATAGAAATCAAAAGCCCTAATTTATCATGTTTTTAAGCATGTTCATCAACAAATCCCAAAATAGAAACCCTAATCATGAATTTGCATACTTACTTGAGTGGAGACTTTGAATGCTTGCAGAAAAATTGTCCAATTGATGATGAATGTCCTCTCTAATACAAAACCCTCAACCAAAAAACCCAAACTTGACAAAGCAATGGTAGAAAATTGAATTTTTGGTGATGGGTGATGAGAAAATGAGGAAACCTCTCTAAAAAGCTCTTGAAAGTGATAGGAGAGTACTAGGGCTTAGGGAGACCGCTCAGACGAAATGAAAAGAAGAGTTTCAAAGTGAAAAACTTCAAAAACCGCTCAGCTTTTAAGAAAAGCCGAGACTTATCGCGCCGCAACCGCTCAGCGGTAAAATGGACCGCTCAGCGGTCTGCGGTATTTTTCACTTCTTCTTTGCTTGCTTTTGAGTAATCTTACCTTATAGCCCTCAGTTTCAACCCTCAATTTTTCAATTATATACTTTTCCCCTCTCAGGTGCAACAATTAAATATGCAATGCACTTATCACAGGATTAAAAACAATATAATCAACTGGGTTGCCTCCCAGGTAGCGCTTGTTTAACGTCACAAGCTTGACCCAAACCAGCCTAGCACTATCAGTAAGTGCTTATCCTTCCAACACCCTTCAGTAAGTGTACCTTCTTGTACCTGTCAATGACTACCTAAATCATTAGCATCCCTCAGTAGATGCTACCCAATGCACAAAATTTAAAAATTGTTCATGATTACATCACCAAGATTTAAAAATTTAAAGTGCAAAAATATTAGTCTTGGATCACTAGGGTGCCTCCCAGTAAGCACTCTTTTTATGTCACTAGCTTGACCTGGTAGAGTTCAAACACCCATCAATAGGTGTTGATACTCCCCTTGCTTGATATTCTTTTCTTTTTCTTCTTCCTACTGAATTTCTTCATAAAGTTGAGAACACCAAGCACATGTTTCCATGTTTCAACCATAGGAACTTTAATCTCCAATTTCTTGAAGATCTCCACAAAGCACTTGACCTTCTTTTCCTTCCTATGATATTTTTTTGAATGAGGAAGGGGTTTTTCATATGATCTTTTCTTTTTTCCTCTCTTCCTCTTTTTCTCACTTTTCTCCTCCCTCACCTTTCTTTTTTTCGTTTTTCTTTCTTTCTTTATTTTCACAGTTTTTCTCTTTTTTTCTTTTCAAAACTTAATTTGTTTTGCAGGATACACAGCAGATGTGGTTAATCTCAAGGATGAATTAATCTTGATTAAATAAAAAATCTTGAGTATATACAACTGATAAATCTGTATCAATTAACTGCATTATTGCTTTATTGGATGGATTGTCAATGATTGGTTGATGAACATATTGTGTGGTTGTTTACATGATTGATTGGTTGAGTTTGAACTCTGTTTTCATGTGTCTTAGTCGACTGTGTTATTAATACACAATATCTTCTTATGGGTTCCTTTTGATCTTTGTTAAAACCCTGGCAAGTGTACCAGATTGTATCAAGTAATAATTAATGGTAAGGCCAAGTATCGTTTCCCAAAGGACTCAGTGGCCTAGACGTTCATGTGATTTGATCCCATAAGACTTGAATAAAAATTGAATTTAGGGTTTTGAATGCAAAGTCTAAAATAAACATTGAAATGAAACTTGGTCAATTGGCAAATTAAGATATGACAGAATGGATTTGCTGGGGTTTACAATTTCATCCTTATCCACTCTCTTATATCTACTATTCTTATTAAATTTGCTTTTTATTATCAATGTTCATGCAACTTTCTATATTACTCTAAAACCGATTCCTCGATGAAAAGAGCCTATTACCATAATTACTAGTTTTCTATTCCTAGTCTCCTTAGTAATTACTAATGCATTAATCATATAAGCTTAAAGCAATTGATCGTCCTATTCCTATTCCTAGGTAGTATTTCATAATCAAGAGGATTCTCCAAGTTCTAGATCTCCCCGTACGTTCCTGTATCGACAAAATAAAAAATCATGACACCAAATGAGTTAAATGGTGCAAGCTTTATCCGCAGAAAGAAAACTCAAACTATTGATAATAAAAGCATATGAATATAATAAGAAATTTGATACAAGAGAGTTTCAAAAGGACTACATTGTTCCCCCAACACAAAGGGATTAGTTCACCATGGACATGGTGAAACTGATAACGGATTAAAATATCGTTATTTGATATATGATTTTGATACTAAAAGCACCCATTTTGACTGAGAAACTTGCTTGAACTGATGTTTTCAATAAATTGTGTGAATAAGAGAGTTGAGGTTGATTTTAACTGTTTTCTAACAAATTCCCCTTGTTTTAACAGATATTGAAGCAATAATGGAAAAAGAAGTGAAAAGCCATGAAGATGAAGCTTAAAAGGGGTAAAAAAGGCACCAAGAAGGGAGAAAACCCGAAGCCCAGGCGAGCACCAGGCAACAGAAGCGCAAATTTTGCGACAGGAAATCACCGTCCTCGCCTGGGCAACGGACCCGATGCCCGAGCGACGGCTGCTCGAAGCCCAGGCGTCCAAAACTGTCGCCCAAGCCTTACAGAACCCTCAATTCATGCCCGGGCGAGCTCCCTACGATTCTTGAGCGAGATTTAACATGGATTGGGCCCTGTTTCTACTCTAATTTGATTCTTTTGGACCGGGCCGCACTCTGGGACACTTCTGGCACTATTTAAAGGACCCTGAGGCTCTAGGTTTTGCATCCCTGGCAGAAGCAAGCATATCAATACACTCCTAGCCAAATTCTTAGTCTTTTCATTCTTTCTTTCTTCCATTGTTCATTAGGTTCCACCATGTTTATTTCATTCTTAGTCTTCTATATGCTTTATTTCATTAATTGTTAGGGTAATTTATCTGCTCTTACTACTTGCTTATACAATAGTATGATCTGTGAGTTGAATGAGTGATGACATGTTCCTTTCAATTCAACTCCTTGTTAAATTACTCCTAAGGGTTATATTGCTCAGACATGAGGGTATGGGTCTTAGTCTTCTTAACCTCCTGATCTTCACATCTCTTTACCGAGAATGCTAGGAATTGTGTGAACTGGTAATTAGGGACAGACTTATTTATCGAGACATCGGGTTTAAGTGTCTTAATGAGGGACGTTAGCATTAATGAATAAAGAAGAATTCTTATATACATGAGAGGGAACTTGGTGAAGTCTAACCCCAACAACATAGCCATCTCATATAAACCAACCTTCATTCATCTCTGTGCTCTTTTGCCATTGATCACTTTTACTTTGCTTTATTTTATTTTATTTGCAATACAAACCATGATCTCTTTTTATTTTTAAGTCTTAATTAATCTTGTTTTTACACAACTGTTCAGCACCGAGAGTCCTCTGGGATAAGATACTTGGTCTTACCATTTTATATTACTTGTGTGACTCGGTACACTTGCCGATTTGCCCCAACAAAAACTAGATGGAATTAAAGGAAAGAATGAAAGAATGAACCCTAGAATATGTAAATTGGAGCCTTAGCATTCAAGAAGCCGCCTCCAAGGAGTGTAGAAGGTGCTCTGATGTCTCTCTCTGCCAAAAGATGTCTCTCTGAATCGCACTGGGTTTATTTATAATACAGAAAAATAACAGAATTTTGGCCCAGGCCCATAAGTTAGGCGTTTAGCGTCCATTTCACCGCTCAGCGGTGGGCTTTGATATCAGAGGACACTTAATGGTCAATTTTGGCGCTCAACGGTGGGCGATTCTCGTCTTCTCCCCTCAATGTTGACGCTCAGTGTCGGGTGATTTTGAAAGCTACTGCTCAATGCTAGAAATGGCGCTGAGCGGCGGATGTGACTCCTTCTTCTCATCTTTTCTCATCCCTTCTTGAGTATAAGTCCTTCCTTCTTCACTTCCATCATTTAATTCTCATCAGATCCTGCCAAAACAATGTAAGAACAAGCATAATATCTCTAAAACCACTTTTGACTCTCTTGAAACCAAACTAAAGTGTTTTGCACGATTCTAAACTCATTCTAAGCCATAAAGGGTGTGATTTGATATCAATTTCAAGTATAAAAATAATAGCTTTTAGACCGTTTTCAATCTTTCGCGCCATTTATATCCATGATGTCATTCCTGCACTCTTTTCTAACACCAGCACATACCTTATTTGTGTATTTCGAATGACCCTTGACTGAACTCTGGACGTATTGAACAAGTCAGAAAATGGCTTCCACAACTTACCTCTCAAGAAGGGAAAAAGGAAAATCTATTGCCACTTTTAGGGGAGCCGATACTGAAGATTTGATTTGTGATAAAGACTGATGTGAAAATCCATATGGGATATCCAAAGGAAGTTACTCCACCAAGATATCTGGATTTGAGGCTATTTGAAAAAGAAAACTTTAAATTTCCTAGATGGCTTGAGAAACAAAACTTGACTACTTTGATACAAATGAATGGAGAATGGTTTCCTGATCTTGTCAGAATTTTCTATCATCATCTAAGAATTGTTGATGGTAACATTTCTTCAAGAGTCAAAGGTGTTGACATCATCATTAGCAATGATATTTGGCGGCAGACAACTGGTCTTAAACCTAACGAAATCTTCTTGCATAAATCTAATTCTCAGATAAATCATTGGTTAGATAAAAAAGGATATATTTAGAGGTTGGCTCAGAGTTCCTGTCAGTGAAGCAAGGGAAAACATGTTACTTCATAAGGATCTTAAGATTGAAGAGATGTTACTCGCATACATTGGCACAGGTGATTCTGCCAGGAAGAGTTGTGCTAGACGAAATGACTGCTAAAGATGTATATCTTTTACATGCCATTAAGAACAACATACCCACCAACTGGGTAGAAGTACTCAAGGACCACATGGTTAAGGCTGCTCAATTTTTTGTTCGATATTTGCCATATGGTGTTCTTGTTAGTAACATACTGGTACTTCATGGAGTAAACGTCTCTGGTGAAAGAAAGTATTCAAGCACAAATACAAATATCATAAATTTCAACACTTTTGCCTCACTTAGACTTTTCTAGAGTGAAAAAGGATGGCATTATGATGAAGATGTTTACCAGACAAACTTTATTAAAGAGATTTCTTCACCTGGAACTCTTAAATTCGACTCTGTGTCTAACAGTCGTTATGAAACCTATTTTGTTGATCTATTTCAACTGATTTGTGATAAACTTGAACAACTGGAGTCAAAGATAAATTTCATTATTCAACTCCTGAAGGATAAGAACCAAGATGAAAGTATATCCATGAGTTCAGTCGATGAAGGATAGGAATGAATGATACACATCACTTTTTCTATCTTTACATAGTTTAGTTTTGTATGGCTTATACTGCCATCTTTTGCTTGTTTTTTTTTTTTGTTCCTTGGTCGAGTCTTATCATTGTAATATCTTTTCACAAGGAAATGAAATCAGTTGTTTAATTCAATACCATTGCTTTAAATCTGTTTGACATTGCTTGTTGTGATTAAATGATTCGATTGTGATACTATTGAAGTCAACTATGCTTGAACTGTTAAACAACTTTACATATTGACTTCTGTTGTTCATGACTATATTTCTTGCTTAACTAAAATGCTTGATATGGGAAAGATCTTTGAAAGGTTTTGCAGGAAGAACATTGCTTTGGAAATTTCAAGTGGATTTCAACAACTTTGGAAAGCAATGTATTCGACTGGGAAAAGAATGCAATCAACTGCTCATAACAGGGTTACAAATTCAAATTCTGGAATTTGGTTATTCTTTCATTGATTACTTATTCTTAATATCTTTTATTATCTCTGATATAAATTGATTTTTACATATCATATTTGAGATAATATTGTGAGATTGTTGATTGTATCATTGCATGACTAAAACTGTTTATTATCCTGTCTTTGATACAACTTTGTGCATATTGTTTGTATAATATGTGATACACTGCATTGTGCATCTGAACTGGTTTTGATATCTATGCATAATGAAAGGGGGAGTATTTTACACTTTACACATTTGTTTTTACTCACATGCCTGCATTTCAGGGGGAGTTATCATTTACATGTGATTAAACATGGGGAGAGATCATTTTCTTGTAATTGAGAGAGCAACAATGCATCTTGTAAATTGCATATATTGTTTTTTATGTATCTCTATTTGAAATATCAGCAAAATATCTAGAGCATACCTTTCTTGCTAATGCACAAAGGGGGTGAGATTTATGAATGTTTTATGAAAGGGGATAATTGTTATTCTATTTCATATTCTGCTTGATATTTGTTGTTTTTTTAATTGTGTTACATGCAGAGTACTTGAATGTTCTAACTGTGATATATCTTTTGTTACTATGTTTTGTATTGAAATGTGCAAACATGGTTGGTTATTAATCATGGTTGTGCATCATAAAAAAAGGGGGAGATTGTTGAGATTGTTGACAACACAATTTCTATATCAATATAGTTTTTGATGACAACAACACATTGCTTAGTAACATGCACATGTTGTTACTGCATTACATGTTCTTATGCTGATTGATTGTGATATCTGTTGAACATATTTATGAACTGTGTTACATGTTCCTATGTTGATTGATTGATATATATCTAGAACGTGTTCATATGCTTTATGTGTTATGTGCAATGCATCATTACATGTGTTTTACTGCACATGTTTCAAAGCTGAAAACTACGAGCACTTTCATGAACTTATTATTGTGCGAGAAAGTTATAGTGAAGTCGACTACATTAATAGTGGATTCGACTATGCTAAACTCTTTGTACAGATTTTGAGAATCAGTGCTTTGTGATATTTTGAGAAGAAAAGAATTTCAAAATGTTTTACATGTTGGAAGTCGACTATGTGCTTCACACATTCGACTGTATCTGTTGTTTGATTTGAAATTCTATTATGCTCTTACACTCTAACGACTATATTTTTAAAAGTTAGTTGAGCTTTGATGACTTAGTCAACTGTATTAAATGTGTTTTGTTTTTGGTTGACTGTTCTGTTATAACTGTCATAATTCAGTCCATTGTATTAGTAGCATATTCGACTGAGAATGTGTCTGATTAATAGAAATCTATAAATAGATTGAACTCGATTTGTTCAGAGACTTTTGATGATCTAACAATTTCATTTTCGTTTCAGATTGAATTCTCTAAGCTAGAAGAACTCTCCAAGAATACGGTGGTTATCTTCTTGAAAGAGATTCTTAAGGGAGATTTTCTGCGCACACATTGATTGATCAACATCTACACAAAGAAGGTGTTCTGTGTTTGATCAAGTTGAGGCTTGGCATCCTTGAAGACTGCTGCGTTGATTTTCTAGCTTGGCATCCGTGAAGGCTGCTGGTTTTTGACCTATTGTAATACAGGGGGATAATTCATTCTGAGGATTGTTCAGAGTGGTTAGAAGATTGTAGAAGAGGGCATTCTTGCTGCTTTCTTGCTGCTGTTATTGCCTATATTTTGGTTTTGGGTTAGAGAGGAGATTTATATTTTTGACGTCCGTAACCATTTTACTGCATTTGCTTCTTGGGTTGGAAGGACACTGGATGTAGGCATTGTTGACCGAACGAGTATAAAAACAGTGTTTGCTTTTCTCTATCCCTTCTCTTATACATTACAGTGGACTTTACATTTAACGCAGTCAACTACGTTTTTCCGCCGCATACAAATTTTCATTGCTTGCATTTCAAGAAAGTTAAAAAAGTTTCATACTTTGTTTTCAAGATTGCGAAAAGAAGTTATTTTTGAAACAACACCAATTCACCCCCCTTCTTGGTGTAGAAAAGAAGCCTACCTGTTTTCCAACAATTCCCTCATTATCCCTCAAGAACTTCTCAACTTTTTCTTTATGAAAGAACTCATTTTCACTTCTACTATTTTCTCTATTTTTCACAATGAGTTCTCTTTTTTCATGTTTAAGCTCTTGATTTTTCTTTAAATAAGGTGGAACAAGTTTTCTTCTCACGCATGCTCTTAGATAGTTCCAATCTCTAAATAGTGATTTGATACCATTTTTAACATCATTTTGCCTTTTATACCACTAATCATATGCATGCCTCTGAAATCTAGATAAACACAACCAAACTATATGAAACTCATTGCACTTAATAATGAATGAATGAAGTTTTTCAACCTTGTCTTCCTAAGCTAAGTCTTGGATCAACTTCTCTACCAAAATGTGGAATGTTATTCTCAGCTCTTAAACACAACCCATCCTCACTATACTTATAATACAAATGATCATGATCCCAAAAAGATCATGCAAATTAGAATGGTAGAAGTTTTTATTACGGTGACTATTATGAAGCTCATTTCTACTAGGAGAGATTGATATTTCTTTAATGTACCTTCATCTCCTATGTAAGGTTTCCACTTTTTGTTTTTCCTTTTTTGGTCCATTACAAATTGAGTAAAATACTCTCTAGCTTACTTATTTTTTCTTATTTTTTCTGAAAGTTCATTCCTAAGACGTAAGTCCTTTTGTCTATCTCTTATATTACCATGAACACTTGAATGATAAAAATGTTTACTCATGTTACAAAGTTCAAAAGAGTTCACAAAGATTTTCAAAACACTTCACAACTATAAATCAAAAGATTTTCACAAGTAAAAATTTCTTTTTGGGTGGATGATTTCTAAAGAGAAATAATAAAGTAAGAATGTTCCAAGTAGATCCCACGAAGGAGAGGTGAGTCACAATGAACAAACTTAAAATCCAAGTCCTCCCTACCTTGAGTTTTCTTAGAATACCCTTACCTAAGTTTCTAAGTAAAAATCTTCCATAACCTTTGAAAATGCAAATGCAAAGAATGCTCCTAAAACCAAAGAAATGTTTATTTAAAATGCTTTGAAACAACCTATGTACCATAGAGACTTAAAATAAAAACAAGACAACGTATAAATGGAAAGTGGAAAGAATTGAATGCTATTTAGAAAAGTAAACTAACAGCCCTATGTGAAGATGCAAATGACACTTAAGAGAGACTTGACATACCTTCACTTCTAATAGTGGAAACTAAACTATTACACAATTTTAACAATGGATATAAGATTGTACCAAAAACATTTTCCCAAGACACCAAGAAAATAAGCAAATGAAACCAAAAAAATTACAAGAATGCAAAGGTTCCATGATACAAAAGAGCAAATAAAGGTGCAAAAATAGCTCCTTAATTCTTGGTTCCTAAAAGGAATTTATCTATGGATACTTAAGAAGATACAAAGTGACTTTGAGAAAAGTGTGAAGGAGTGTTTGATTGTGATCCTCGATCCTACACCCAAAATAGTAATCAATGCACTTTTTCAACAAATTTAGTGAACTAGAAATGGTAATCCAAAAATACCAGTATAAATTGTTCAACTTCCCATGTGATGTATAAACTAGAGTGATCTATTCCTAAACAAAAATTGCACTCCTCATATGTTTGTTGATTAAAGTGGTAGACAACAATTGAAATATTTGACACTCACACAAAAATCAATAAGGAAGATGTCATAGTTTTCAAAAGAAAAATAGTTCAAGCATAAATAATCTGCCAAGTAAAACAACTTATGATTTTACTAATGGAGAGAGATTGAAAATAAAGCAAACCTAGATAAGAGCCTAAAAGAAACGTAAAATAAGTCCAATACCTTTCTTAAGTCATTTGAGGTAAGAGATTAAAGAGATTTAACAATTCATGAAAGACATAAGAGTTATAAGTTGATTAGGATGAGACAGATTATGTATTCAATTCCATACTAACATTTGGAAGGTTTGAAGTGAATGATAGAAACAATTGTAGATTCAACTTCCTACACTAGTAAAGATACTAACAACTAACGATTGTGGTGTTTGAAAGTTCCAACTCTATTTCAATGAGAGGCATTTACATCTCTATACAAAAACAAAACAAAATATTGTTAAACCACGTATCAATGTGGTGTCCTCATTTAAAAGAGATCCCTGTTATAATATATTATTATATTGCAAAATATGAGAACGTTGCATTGCAACGTTAATATTTGCAAACGTTAACTTTCTTAACTTACAACTTTTATTTTTTTAATTGGCAAACAATAATGTTTTTAAATAACAACTTTAAATGATTTTATTGCTGTAACGTTAAAAGTCTTAATGTTTTTTAATTTATTTTATTTAATTGATTCCTCCCTAGCTCTATAAATAGAGAGCATTTCTCTCATTCCAAAGACACACTAAAAAATCAGTTTTCTCATTTTTCTCTCTTCTCAATTTCATTCTTTAGCTCTTTTCCTTTTCTAAAAGTATTCTGGGTTTTTTTATATACTATTTTAAGAGTTCCTTGCTAGTTTTGAGATCCTCAAAAATTCTGAGAAGTTCCTGTTTTATCCTGGGGGACTTGCGCTACACACCGCGGATAAGTCCTTAAGAGCAGTGACTCTACATGCCTTAGGAAACTTTGTTCGTGATTTTGTCAGCTTTTTACAACAATCTTAAGGACTTATGGCTGACCTCAACAACTTGTCTTCGGAGAGCCAAACCTTCGTTCTCGAGACCTAGACGGTCTTTGCAAAATCATTTCCGGACGTGTCAAAAGTCGAGGTTTTCTCTGGACAAAATTTCTGGCACTGGGAAGAACGTGTGTCCACCATTTTAGACATGTATGGAGTTGTTGCTACTCCCAAAAGGTACGCACACAAACATGATCACAAAAACAAAAATAATTTTCTTAAATATCGTCCCAATGAATCTAAACCCACTTGGCGTAGAAACGACAATCCTCCTAAGGCATATATAGCCAAAGGAGATGACATTATTACTGCGGTCGTTTCTCAAGTAAACTTGATGACCAATGTGAGCAAATGGGTGGAAGACTCTGGTGCTACCAGGCATATCTGTGTAAGCAAAAGTGCCTTTACCTCTTACACTAGTGTAGGGGATGGAGAAGAACATGTCTACCTCGGTGATTCCAGCACCACTCCTGTTCTAGGTAAAGGAAAAGTTCTTCTCAAACTCACATCTGGAAAGACTCTGGCCTTGAGTGATGTGCTACATCTGCCATTAATCAGAGTTAATTTAGTCTCTGTAGCACTGTTGGGAAAGGTGAGGGTTAAAGTGTCATTTGAGTCTGACAAGATCATTATGACAAAAAATAATGTTTTTGTGGGGAAGGGATATTGTGATCAAGGTCTCTTTTTACTTAACATTTCTGAAATTATGAATGAGTCTAATTCTTCTGCTTATATTGTTGACTCGTATGATATATGGCATGCTAGATTAGGACATGTGAATTCCTTGTATGTTTTGAAATTACAACGATTAGGATTGATTAATATGCATGATAAACAGAGTAGTAAATGTGATATATGTGTAGAATCGAAATTAATAAAGAAATCATGTTTTTCTATAGAACGCCAGATTGAACTGTTAGGGTTAATTCATACTGATCTAACTGATATGAAACAAACTATGTCTAGATGAGGTAAAAATTATTTTGTGACCTTTATAGATGATTTTTCTAGATGCATCAAAGTTTACTTAATCAAAAATAAAGATGAAGCCTTTGATGTGTTTTTAACCTATAAAGCAGAAGTAGAAAATCAATTGAATAAGAAGATTAAGAGGATTAGATCAGATAGAGGTGGTGAGTATGTTTTGTTTAATGACTATTGTGTTAAAGAAGGGATTATCCATGAAGTGACCCCACCATATTCACCTGAATCTAATGGAGTAGTTGAGAGAAAAAATAGAACCCTTAAGGAAATGATGAATGTTATGCTTGTTAGTTCCGGTGCACTTGATAACATTTGGGGAGAAGCCTTGCTTACTGCATGTTTTTTACAAAATAGGATACCCCATAAGAAAACCGGTAAAACTCCTTATGAGTTGTGGAAAGGTTACCAACCCAACCTTAAATATCTAAGAGTGTGGGGGTGCCTAGCTAAGGTGATGTTACCCGATCCTAAGAAAAGGAAAATAGGCTCTAAAACCGTTGATTGCATGTTCTTAGGTTATGCAGAACATAGTGCTGCCTATAGGTTTCTAGTTGTTAAAAGTAACATACTTGAGAGAAATTCTATAATGGAGACGAAAAATGTTGAGTTTTTGAACATGTGTTTCCCTTAAAGGTTAGTGAGATGTCTCAACCTGTTGATGATAATTAAGATAATAGTAATAATGATACTATGAATGAGGATTTGAGGAGAAGTAAAAGACAGAGAAAAGAAACTTCGTTTGAAGATGACTTTTATACTTATCTTGTTGATAATGATCCAACAAGCTTTATAGAAGCAACTAGTGCTCCTGATGCAAAATAGTGGGATAAGGCCATTAGGACTGAAATTGAATCTGTTCGGAAAAATAATACTTGGACTTTAGTAGATTTGCCTAAAGGGGCAAAACCCATTGGTTGTAAGTGGATCTTTAAGAAGAAATATCATCTTGATGGATCCATAGAGAAATATAAGGCGAGATTAGTAGCAAAAGGATTTACTCAAAAACCCAACATAGATTACTTTGATACTTTTGCTCTTGTGACTAGGATTTCCTCTATCTGAGTGTTGTTAGCCCTAGCAGCTATCCATAAACTAGTGATACATCAGATGGATGTTAAAACAACCTTTTTGAATGGTGATTTAGAGGAAGAAATTTATATGACTCAACCTGAAGGGTGTGTTGTACCTGGTCAAGAAGAGAAAGTATGTAAACTCTTAAAATCTTTGTATGGGTTGAAACAAGCACCTAAACAATGGCATGAAAAACTCGATAATGTGTTGCTTTGTGATGGTTTTTCACCTAATGATGCTGATAAATGTGTGTACTCTAAATCTGAAAATGGTGATAGTGTCATTATATGCTTATATGTGGATGACATGTTAATATTTGGTACATGCAATGAGATTGTCGCTAGAACTAAATTGTTTCTAGGATCAAAATTTGAAATGAAAGACAT
>NW_014542361.1:877595-884763 GCF_000741045.1 Vigna radiata var. radiata | reverse complement strand
AAAAACTTGTTGACTCACTGGCAAGTGTACCAGATCGTTCAAGTAATATAATCGGTAAAGCCCGATATCGTTCTTCCCAAGAGACTCGAAAGGCCTTATCGTTTGTGTGAATTAAAATCGTAAGACTTGTAGAGAAAAATTAATTGTTATGAATGCAAAGACGGAAAATAAACATGCAATGTTTTTTATTCAATTGACCAAAAAGACTATGGAAGAATGGAGTTGTTGGGGGTTGACAATTTCATCTTATTCACTCCCTCTTATCTACTCCTCTTATTTAATGTGCTTGATTATCTAATTGTTATGCAAACTTTCTTAGGCTACCCTTAACCCGATCCCTTGGCGAAAAGAGCCTATTAATAATTACCGGCTTGCTATCCCTAGCCTCCCCTACCAATTAGCAATGCATTACCGAACAGAAGCAAAAACAATTGATCGTCCTACCTCCCTATCCCTAGGTGGTATTTCTTAATCAAGGAATTTCTCACCAGTGCATGATAGTACTGTACGTTCCAGTATCAATAGAGACAAACAATAGTTATCGAATGAGTTAAATGATAAAAGCTTTAAGTGCAGATGAGAACCCAACAATTGATAATCAAAGCATATGAAGAATCATATAAATAAACAAGAGTTTCAATAAAAGAGAGTTTCAAAAGATTACATTGTTGCCCCCAATAACAAAAGGGTTTAGTTCACCACTGTCATGGTGAACCTAGATGAAAAACAAAATGGAAGAATGGAAGAGCAAACCCTAGATAGGATGAAAAGGAGCCTAAGCATCCAAGAGATCTTCTCTAGAGAGTGAAAATTAGGTCTGGCCGCCCTCTTCTGTCAAAAGAATGAGAATGAAATCGTAACAGGGCTATTTATAGCTGAGGAGCGTCACAAAAAACAGGCCCAGGCCCAACGGACAACCGCCCAACGACACATTTGTGTCACCCAGCGGTTTGCCCCTAATCGCGCCACCACCCGGCGACAGGGGTCACCGCCCGACGGTTTGCCTCTAATCGCAAATCCTCTCAGCATCCACGCCAGGTGCCTCCTCCTCGCACTACACCGCCCTGCGGTGAATTTTTCCGCCGGGCGGTTCCTAGACTCTTCTTTTCTTCAGGTTTCTTCCTCTTTCTTGAGTCTAAGACCTCCATCTTCGATCCCCATCTTCACTTTCATCAAAATAACTTCAAAACAATGCAAAACAAGCAGAATATCGCTTAAAACAGCTTTTGACTCTCGAATGACTCATTTATTGGGTTTTACTTGATTCTAAGCTCATTCTAAGTCTTAAAGGGTCTAATTTGGTCTAAAGTGACATATGAAAATAACTATTTTTCAACCGTTATCTCAACCCCAAACTTAGAACTTTGCTTGTCCTCAAGCAAAGAAAACAAACAGCAAACAAAGCAAAGCTTGGCTTTCTACTATTTCATCCAATGGTTCAACATTCCTAAAGTACATGACAAGAACTACTCAATTGCAAATCTTCAGTGAAATCAAATCAAGATACATACATGCTTCCAATTCAGCTCAATTCACAAGTTATTCAACAGATGTTACACATTATGAATGATCAATCCACTAAGCAAAGATGCAATCATGAATTTCAACAATTCTTACCAAGCAAGTGTTTCACTCAATCACTCAAGTGTTTAGGGTAACACTCCAACACTCTATCATTCACAAGTCACATGAAACAAAATTGTCATTCATCTAAAACAACCAACATTCTTACATGCAAATGCCATCAAAAGGACTTTTGCAAGGCTTGTAATGAGGCTGGGCTAACAAGTAGAATTGGTTTTTCGGAAAGCAAAGTCCTTGAGTTAAGAGAGCTATCATAGTATTCAACATTTAAGCACAACTTTCTTCCTCACCAATCTCACTTATTCCCAACTTTTTCCCTTTTCTTTTTGCATTGAGCCCATCTTCATGCTTTTCTTCTTTTCTTTTCTTTTTCTCATGTATTTTTCTTTCACAACATTTGAGCTCAATGCTTTTTAAATTGCCTTTCAATTTCCCTTATGCAACCCCAAACTTGAACCTTTTCATCACATACAATTAAGCTCCTCCTAACTCAAGGTAAAGAATTTCAAGACAAGGGTTCACTTCCTGTTTAAGGCTAAGGTTCAAAAAAGGTATGATATTTTTCAAGCACTTTGGGTGAAAATTTGGCTAGAGAAGGGTTTTCAAAAAGGGCCTTGATCATATGACATTCACATGCAATTCAATCAATCATCAAGATTAAGGCAATATTATTCATGCTTTCTTGTGAACAATACATACAACAATGAAAACTCTGAAGCTTAATACCTCACACAACATGCTTTCTCACACAATATTCATTCATACACCCTACTTAGCATCATAATCACAATCATAATTCATCAGCCATCTATTTCACAGAATATTAACATGCAATGCAGCTCAATTATCATCCACATCAAATCATCATCAAATAGACTCATCATGCAAATTATTCAGTCAAACATCTTCAGAAAAAGTATTCAAGTCAATCATACACATTGAAAATAAAATTCAACCTATTCTACAAAATTTAAATGCAAAGGTAAAAGAGAGAATCTAGGTTGCCTCCTAGTAGCGCTTGTTTAACGTCACAAGCGTGACCCAAACCTCATGGATCCACCAACATCATAATTGAAGTAGACTGCTCCACATCTCCTCCCTCATAATGTTTGAGCCTCTGACCATTCACTATCCAGCTTCGTTGTTGATTATCATCATTGGAATGCTCTAACTCTACTGCTCCATTTTGGAATACTTGTTTTACCACAAAAGGTCCTGACCATTTTGATTTCAGCTTCCTAGGAAACAACTTCAACCTTGAGCTAAACAGTAACACCAACTCTCCTGGATGGAAAGTTCTCTTGATCAGCTTCTTGTCATGATAAAATTTCACCTTATCCTTGTAAATCCTTGATGAATCATATGCATGCAGCCGCATTTCTTCAAGTTCAAGCAACTAATTTCTCCTTTTGCTTTGAGTTTCGTTAGGATCCAAGTTCAAAAATCTCCAAGCCCATAAAGCTTTATGTTCCATCTCAATTGGCAAATGACATGCCTTCCCATAAACCAACTGAAAAGGTGAGAGTCCCATAGAAGTTTTCATAGCAGTTCTATACGCCCAGAGAGCATCATCTAATTTTTGTGACCAATCTTTTCTCGAAAGGGTGACAGTCTTTTCCATGATTCTTTTGATCTCCCTGTTAGAAACTTCAGCTTGCCCATTTGTTTGTGGATGATAAGGTGCAGCCACCTTATGTTTCACCCCATAATGTTTAAGCACCGTAGCTAGCCGAGCATTACAGAAGTGAGATCCTCCATCACTGATGAGTACCCTGGGTGTGCCAAATCGTGAAATGATTTGCCTCTTTAAAAATTTAATCACAGTATTAGCATCATTCTTGGGACATGCTAAAGCTTCAACCCATTTGCTCACATAATCAACAACTACCAAAATATACTCATTGTTAAATGATGGAGGAAAGGGTCCAACAAAATCAATACCCCAGCAGTCAAAAACTTCAACCTCCAGAATTCCTTGCAATGGCATCTCATGCCTCCTTGAAATAGCCCCTGTCCTTTGGCATTTGCCACAACTCCGAGCATGATTATGGGCATCTTTAAACACAGTTGGCCAATAAAATCCTGCTTGCAGAACTTTTGCGGTTGTACGCTCACCATTATAATGTCCTGCGTAAGGAGAGTTATGACAGTGCCACAAAATCCTTTATGCTTCTTCCTTTGTTACACATCTCCTCAGAAGATTATCTGCTCCAATCTTGAACAAGTACGGATCATCCCAAACGAATTGTTTAACATCATGTAAAAACTTCTTTTTTTGTTGCCAATTCAATTCTTCAGGAATAACACCTGCAGCTTTAAAGTTAGCCAAATCAGCAAACCAAGGTCTTTGCTGGATAAACAGAAGAGTTTCGTCTGAAAATGACTCCTAGATTTCTTTCTCCTTGCTTGTTACTTCATTGTTGACCAACCGAGATAAATGATCTGCTATCAGATTTTCACTTCCCTTTTTATCCTGAATCTTTATGTCAAACTCTTGTAGCAACAACACCCACCTAATCAGCCTTGGTTTTGAATCTGGTTTTGTCAATAGGTATTTTATAGCTGTATGAACCGTATAAACAATCACCGTAAACTATAGCCAAAAACTCTTTTTCTGTAGTAGCATAGTTTAGTTGGGCTTCATTCAATACTTTACTAGCATAGTAAATAGCATGAAATACCTTTTCTCTTATTTGGCCCAACACAACACCTATAGCATAGTCACTAGCATCACACATGAGTTCAAACTCTTTATTCCAATCTGGAGCTACAATTACAGGAGCAGAGATCAACCTTTTCTTCAAAGTATCAAAAGCTTGTAAACATTCTGGATTCATCACGAATGGTGTTTCTTTAGCCAACAAATTACTCAAAGGCTTAGCAATCTTTGAAAAATCCTTGATGAATCTTCGATAAAATCCAGCATGACCGAGGAAACTTCGAATTCCTTTCACATTTGTTGGAGGTGGAAGTTTTTCAATTACCTCCACTTTTTCCTTATCCACTTCAATCCCCCTAGCTGAAATTTTGTGCCCCAACACAATCCCTTCTGTAACCATAAAATGGCATTTCTCCCAGTTCAGAACAAGATTTGTTTGAACACATCGTTTAAGAACATCATCAAGGTTGGTTAAGCATCTTTGATACGAATCCCCAAAAACTGAAAAATCGTCCATGAAAACCTCTATGCTTTTCTCCATGAAATTAGCAAAAATTGTTTGCATACACCTCTGAAATGTGGCCGGTGCATTACAGAGTCCAAAGGGCATCTTTCTATAAGAAAATATACCAAATGGACATGTAAAAGCTGTTTTTTCTTGGTCTTCAGGGTCTATTACGATTTGATTATAGCCAGAGTAGCTATCTAAAAAGAAATAATATGCTTGTCCAGCCAATCTTTCTAACATCTGATCCATAAAGGGTAAGGGAAAATGATCTTTCCTGGTGGCTGCATTTAGTCTCCTGTAATCGATGCACATGCCTCAGCCCGTAACTGTCCTTGTAGGAATAAGTTCATTCTTTTCATTATAAATGACAGTCATCCCTCCTTTCTTTGGCACAACTTGAACTGGACTTACCCATTTTCTATCAGAAATAAGGTAAATGATTCCTGCTTCCAGTAACTTCAATACTTCCTTTCTCACAACTTCTTTCATAACAGGATTGAGTCTCCTTTGCGGTTGAGCTACCGGCCTATAATTATCTTCCATAAGGATTCTATGCATACAATATGTGGGACTTATACCTTTGAGATCTGCAATTGACCATCCTATGGCATCTTTGTTTGCTTTTAAGACTCCCACCAACTTTCCTTCTTCTTCTGGAGATAATGAAGTACTGATAATAATTGGCTTTCTTCCATTCTCTTCCAAAAAAACGTACTTCAAATGCAGTGGTAACTCTTTCAGTTCAACCTTACTTTCTGGAATTTTTTCTTTAAGCTCAATCTTTTCAAAAAGAGCTTGTTCTGCTGGAATTTATTTTGTTGCCTCCAACTCTTGAACACACTCCTGCTTCATTTTATCCTCCTCTTCATTCAAATCCTCACATTCATTGATAAGAGTCCTTTCCAATATGGATGCATTACGAACTCTATGCTCTTGTGTCATACAAAGTTCATCTACAACATCAGTCTGAAAGCATGATTTGTTGTCTTTAGGATGTGCCATTGCCTGAAACACGTCAAAATCCACTTCTTCATCTTGTACCTGAACTTTAAGCTTCCCTTTTTCAACATCAATCACAATCCTGGCTGTCTTCATGAATGGCCTTCCAAGAATCAAAGGTGCATTTCCGTTTTCTTCCATCTCCATTATAACAAAATCCACTGGAAACAGGAATTTTCCTACCTTGACGATCACATCTTCAACAATTCCATAAGGGTATTTGAGAGATCTATCGTCTAGTTGGAGAACCATTCTTGTTGGTCTGATTTCCACTCCGCTAAGCTTTTTGAACATAGAGAGAGGCATCAGATTTATACTAGCTCCAAGATCAATCAAAGCTTTTCCAACATCTACTTCTCCAATAGTACAAGGAATGGTGAAGCTTCCTGGATCTTGTAATTTAGGAGGTAGTGTCTTTTGTAAAATTGCACTGCAATTACCTTGCACCTCAATTGTTTCCTTCTCAAGATACTTCCTTTTCTTCGTGATGAGTTCTTTCAAAAACTTTGCATAAGATGGGATTTGCTGGAGTACCTCTAAGAACGGTATGGTTATTTCCAAATTCTTGAAAAGCTCCATAAAACGCTCGAACTGCTTCTCTCTTTCCTTTCTAGAGTATAATTTTGGGTACGGTAGTGGTTTTTAGTACTCTTTTTCTTTAACTTTCACAGTCTCCTCTTCCTGATCTTTACTCATCATATTTCTCTCTAACTCATACTCTACCCTTTGCTCTCTCTTTTCTTCAACACTCTCTTTTTCTTTTTCATTTTTTTCAACCTCTTTCTCTTTTACTATTCTTCCACTTCTGGTAACAATCTCGCATGCTTCTCCCACCTTACCTTTTTCCATCGAGCTTACAGAAAACACACTTCTTTTCATAATTCTCTGAAAAATTTCTTCAGATTCCGTGCTCCTCTGTATAGGCATGAAATGAGTTTGTTGTGGAAGTATGGAAGCCTCTCTAACTATCTGCGATAGATTAGATAATGTTTTTGCCACTACATCCAACAGCTGAGTGATTGCAGTGTTTAGCTCTCCTGTCCCAATGCTAGTTTGCAACATCGAAACATCTTTAACATTTTTTGTGTCATACATCCCCTCATTGTCCGCCATAAGTTCTATCAGATCATAAGCTTCGTCCTCCGTCTTCCTTCTAATATCTCCTTCAGCAGTAGCATTCAACATCATCTTCGAATGCATATTCAAACCTCCAAGAAATGTGAGTAAATAAGTTGTCTTATCGAACCCGTGGACAGGGGTCTTCCTTAAGAAGCCTTTAAATTTGTCCCACGCTTGTCCCAGAGTTTCCTCCATTCCTTGTTTGAATGAAGAGATCTCCAACTTCCCTTGATTAATCTTGGTTGGTGGGAAGAATTTGTTCACAAATTTTGTTGCCAACGCATCCCAATTTCTGAATG
>NW_014542361.1:875841-876865 GCF_000741045.1 Vigna radiata var. radiata | reverse complement strand
CGGCGCCAAAAACTTGTTGACTCACTGGCAAGTGTACCAGATCGTTCAAGTAATATAATCGGTAAAGCCCGATATCGTTCTTCCCAAGAGACTCGGAAGGCCTTATCGTTCATGTGAATTAAAATCATAAGACTTGTAGAGAAAAATAAATTGTTGTGAATGCAAAGACGAAAAATAAACATGCAATGTTTTTTATTCAATTGACGAAAAAGATTATAGATGATTGGAGTTGTTGGGGGTTGACAATTTCATCTTATTCACTCCCTCTTATCTACTCCTCTTGTTTAATGTGCTTGATTATCTAATTGTTATGCAAACTTTCTTGGCCTACCCTTAACCCGATCCCTCAACGAAAAGAGCCTATTACTAATTACCGGCTTGTTATCCCTAGCCTCCCCTAGCAATTAGCAATTGATGGAGGTTGAAAAACAATTATTTTTTTATGTCATTTTAGACCAAATTACGCCCTTTACTACGTAGAATGAGCTTAGAATCAAGAAAAACTAAATAAATGAGTATGTAGAGAGTCAAAAGCTGTTTTTAGCGATATTATGCTTGTTTTGCATTGTTTTTTAGCATTTTTGAGAAAGTGAAGAATGGAGTTGGAGATAAAGGTCGTAGACTCAAGAAAAGAGAAGAAAATTAAAGAATTTAAGAGTCGGTGGAAGTTGCCGCCGGGCGGTCCAGGGCGATGAGTAGGCACTTGGCGTTGGCGCTGGTCGGATTTGCGATTAGAGGCAAACCGCCGGGCGGTAGACCCCTACCGCCAGGCGGTAGTGCGATTTGTGGGAAACTGCCGGCCACCACACTTGTTCCGCCGGGCGGTTGTCTGCTGGGCTTGGGCTTGTTTTTTGTTGCGCTCCTCACCTATAAATAGCCCTGTTGCGAGTTTACATGCATTATTTTGACAGAAGGGGGCAGCCAAACCTAATTTCACTCTCTGGAGAGGATCTCTTGGATGCTTAGGCTCCTTTTCATCATTTCTAGGGTTTGCTTTTCCATTCTTCATCCATTTTTCATCTAG
>NW_014542361.1:858625-874396 GCF_000741045.1 Vigna radiata var. radiata | reverse complement strand
CAGTTTGCCTCTAATCGCAAATCCGCCCAGCGTCCACGCCAGGTGCCTCCTCCTCGCACTAGATTGCCCAGCGGTGAATTTTGCCGCCGGGCGGTTCCTAGACTCTTCTTTTCTTCAATTTTCTTCCTCTGTCTTGAGTCTAAGACCTCCATCTTCAATCCCCATCTTCACTTTCATCAAAATAGCTTCAAAACAATGCAAAACAGGCATAATATCGCTAAAAACAGCTTTTGACTCTCGACTGATTCATTTATTGGGTTTTACTTGATTTTAAGCTCATTATAAGTCTTAAAGGGTGTAATTTGGTCTAAAATGACATATGAAAATAACTGTTTTTCAACCGTTATCAGAAACCAACCCCATCGGTATCAATACATTGTGATTGCCAATTGGCAATAGCTATAGCTAAAAACAAGAATTACAATGGAAAGAATAGACATATACAATTGAGACACAATTTCTATTGATTATGTGAAGTCAGAACAGTATCTAGCGGATCCTCTGACAAAACCCCTCGGAAGACAAATGATATTAAAAACATCGAGGGGAATGGGACTTAAGCCACATGTAAACAAACAAGTGATAGTAACCCAACCTTTGTGATTAGAGATCCCATGAATAAGGTTCATATGGGTAAAAACAGGTCACTTGTTAGTTCTGATAGCACTAATATTGATTTTAATCAATTATGTCCCTTCCTATGGTGTGTGTGTGTGTGAAAGTGCTAAAGACTGCATTTTTGAGAGGTTAAAATTTGTCACTAAAATTCTATGTGGTGAATAGCTTGAACAAAGTTTTTAATGATTTTCATATCCCTTATGGGTGGTGTATGATTTGTAGCATACACTTGGTGAAATCACCTATATGAGTGTCGAGTAGGGCCGCTTGCATGAGATCTTGGCATGATCTCTAGAGCACTCATGAATATCAGGCATGCACATGGCCTACTAAGCGCAACACAACGATAACAGCAAGGATTGTGGGGGCGTATTGTGATTGATAAACCTCTAACACACGTCAAGTGTCTTTGGTTCATATAGCTTGCTATACCAACTACATTGTGTGTTAAGTTTCTCAATCTAAGACTGGTTCATATAGCTTGCTATACCAGTTTTGATGCATTACATCCTATGAGACCCAAAATAAAAGTTTCTTGTCTTTCTTTTAATGTTTGAACTATTTGAGTCAAAGACTATTTCTTTCAACTCTATTTTGCAATATGTGGGGGATTGTTATAATATATTATTATATTGCAAAATATGAGAACGTTGCATTGCAACGTTAATATTTCCAAACGTTAACTTTCTTAATTTACAACGTTTATTTTTTTAATTGGCAAACGATAATGTTTTTAAATAGCAACTTTAAATGATTTTATTGTTGTAACGTTAAAAGTCTTAATGTTTTTTAATTTATTTGATTTAATTGATTCCTCCCTAGCTCTATAAATAGAGAGCATTTCTCTCATTCCAAAGACACACCAAAAAATCAGTTTTCTCATTTTTCTCTCTTCTCAATTTCATTCTTTAGCTCTTTTCCTTTTCTAAAAATATTCTGGTTTTGTTTCTATACTCTTTTAAGAGTTCCTTGCTAGTTTTGAAATTCTGAAAAGTTCCTGTTGTATCTTGGGGGTCTTGCTCTACACACCGCGGATAAGTCCTTAAGGACAGTGACTCTACACGCCTCAGGAAACTTTGTTCGTGATTTTGTCAGCTTTTTACAACAATTCCATGGTATAAAGATCATACAAATCACATAATTATAATTTACTAAATGTATGCGTGCTCCATAAATTCTAAGCTAAATTTCAATGAAGACTATAACAAAATATCAATTGCGGAATTTCCAGCATGAATTTCATTAGGAAATTGAAATATCTGCCTAATAATGCTCATTTAATCTGAAGGTAAGGTGTGCATATAAAACATAGAAAATGCATGCCCAACCTATCTTTTGAATACAAGAAAAACCTTTAAATTAGAGAACTCTAAATAAGTATTTTAAAGTGTATTCATACTTCTCATCTCTCTAGGCTTAGGTTATACAAAACAGGATTGACCAATATATATTTCATTCAAAACCAATATTCAAAGGAATAAAGATAAGGAAAACAAAATAAAGATCTAACGCAATCTCTTCAAAGTAAAGACTAATGATCCTTTAAATGACTTAAAATTGTATTGATGGAAAAAAAATGTATATCTCATCTTCTGAGATATAACCTAAATGAACAAAGTTTCCTAGGTACTCTATTGATCTCTATGCCGCATAATTGAGCAGCTCTACAGCGTAAATTACAACGAATTTCCTATACCGATAATTTAGGAAGAAATTTGTTGAATCTACAAAACCAATGAGTTGAAAATTTTAAGAATATAAATAAAATCCTTTCCCGAGGATCTAAAGTTGCATCCCAATTCTCCCTCAGTAGGCATTTTATGTCTTTTAGTAGGTATTTATGTCGTTCACTTAGACAAAATGATGAGTCGGGTAATGATACTCGTAACCATTGTAATCATAATAAAGCCTTTCTCCCTTAGAAATGTCACGAGTAGCAACCAAAAAGACCCTGCATTCACCACCAACATTGTATCTTACACATTTGCAGTTTCGTTTCTTCCTACCTTCCCTGCATAACAATTGGTTTAGCGTTAAATACAAAAAATTAAGAGTTACTAATGCCAAACAATTTATACATTGGAGTGCAAGAAGTATGTCAACATGAGAGAAGGAATCTTAAGTGAAATTATCCGTTTAATTTGTTCCCCCTATACTCTTGTAATTCTTTATGTTCAAGACTTGGTAGGAGATAAACAAGACAAGCTTACTGTGTATGATTGTTTATGCCACTTATAAAGCGAGCGATGTTTCCACGTTTATCAGCACAGATAACAAGACTTTGACAACTTTCTCTTCCAAGAAGAAGGGTCATCATGCTGTCACAATCATCACGTTCCCGGTTGTGAAGGTAATCCACATCGCCAGTGTATTCAGCAACAATTGTCATATCCTTGATTAGGTCATCAGCCTCAACAGTATAGCTACAGCACAATCACGAAAAGTCATTAAGATATCATAAGTTGATTTCCTATTTCACGGTGATGAGTTCAAGATCGTACCCTTGACACGAATCATAAACAACCATAAAAGGAGGGAATTCGCCTCGTTTAGACATAGCAATACAGTGTTCCACGGTCTCCAAGTCTTCCTTGGAAAGAATCTAAGAGCAAACAATAAAACATTTAATCAAACAATAACACAAGGGAAATGTGCATACTTAATTAGTTAGCCTGTTAGATACTGGTCCATTTCTAGGGGTACAAAATCTATAGAAAAATGATTATCTGAAACCTGCATGTCACCGTTTTCCAGTTCGGCTCGATTCGCAGATCTAGGAGCCATTCCCGGCAAGTATGTGAGGTGATCACAGAATTCTATATTTAATGCTGTTAAAGCAGTAGCAAGGGAACCCATCTGTTTCAATCTCTGAGCAGGATCTTTTGTAGGAACAAATGGTAACAATCTCCTTTTTTTCTTATGTAATACCAGAGGTCTTGAACGTTTCCTACGCTTCTTGGCATCTAGAAATTGAAAACAACAAATCAAGAAAATAAATTTCTAATCATATATCATGAGTTTAGGATTATATAGATATTCAACATATTTAAGGCATAGGTATACTGAAAAGTTCCCGCTACAAACTACCTGAATATTAAGAATATGATCATATAAGTTGAAGCAAAGTATTTTTCTTTTGCCTCCTTTGCTAAGAAAAAACACCACACAAAGATTCATGGTACATCCATCCAGTGTGAAGTAAAAACAAACATGAACTAAGAAGTGTTTGCTAGTCTAGCAAACAAAAGAAAACAAGTATATATTTCATCAAAAAATTAAGCAAATATTGAAATTAACATGCATAATTTATTCTGCACCCTTCATTACATGTAATGAATAACTCACTTAAATGCAGAGTGTACGAAATTTTTTCCATGAAGCCAAAATCTTTCTAGTTTACATGAAAAGTTGTTGTAGTAACTTTATCTGTTGCCAAATGACATCGTTTTCAAATCAATCTAAATCTACAATATATCGTTTTCTATTTCCACAATCTACATATAAATCATGACTCCACCATTTATTTTATTTTTCTCGTTCTTTGGAAACATTAACTATGCCGTCATTGTACTTTTACTTCTCAACTGGGGCTCAAATTAATCCATTCAAGTTATGCTGCAAAAAAGAATAATATCATGACATTGATTAAGAAAACATCAATTTCATACACTGAAATTTGACCTGCTATTAATTTTGTTCAGTCTTAGCTGCAATTTATATAAACATTAGGAGTTTCACAGAACTTTTTAAATTAAGCATACAAAGCCAAGGGAAGTTACAGTTTAGAGTTATGCATGAAAGAAATAAATAGGTCTAGTATACTTCTCTACAGGCATGAAGTAATATATATGTGTCTTAAAACAAGTGTGAAAAACTACCTAATCCATCATCCACACAGAATTTGCAAAGACAATTCAAAAGAGGATTATCATTTTTACTGTTTAAGAACCCCGTGAGAAAAGGCTACTGTAATTGCTACTAAACCTTTAGGCATTTGATGGCCTCTTTTGCCTTCAAACAATAGGTTTCAGATAGACATTATTGCATGAGGCAGATTGCCCCAAAATCTGCAATCTCAAAAAATATGAATCTTTTCATTCGCTTCACCTGTAACTTTCAAGTTCTCATGCCAAAGAAAACAAAATACGAGTCTTCTCGTCCAATATCATGTTTATTCAATTCAATCTTAATGTCAGGATCATGAAAAAGAAAGACATAATAAGAAACAAAAAATAATTTTAATGATACATGTTCATTCAACAAACAGCCACAATAATTGAAGTTACCATTAATTTTCTATTTATGATATCTTCAAGCACAGCAAATTCAATTTAACCATCCATTTGGTAATGTCATCAATAAACACCATAATCTAAAATAAATCAAACTATAAGTTTCCAGAGCTCTGAAAACATCAGTACTCCCATATCCAAAAAGAAAAAATTGCAACAACATTCCACAAGGCTCAAGTCTATTAAGTCCCACCCAAGCATGCATGCTGCATTCAGAGAATGTTAGTACAAATTCCAAAAGATCATTATATGGACTCATTATATTGCATATCACTATTAAACTTCAAACACAAAAGCTAAATAAAACACAATTCGTGAGCCGATCTTTTATGTCCAATTATTTTTTTCATATATGAATGACCGAAAACCAACACTCCACATTACAACCACAAGCCAAAAGTAAATGGGAAAACGCAATTCAATTCACTCAATGCATATTGTTCTCAAAATGATTGTTCAAAGAAGGATTTTGAAAAAAGATAGAGTAAATAACAGATAACAATCAGAAAACAAAAGAAACATGTCTGTAATTAATTATTACCCTGAGAAGAACTCTTGTCATCAGCATAAAAATAACTCCTTCGAATCCCGAAGAAATCAATTATCCTCTTTTGCGAGAAAGCTGAAACAGGCAGACACAATGCCACATTCATAATATAAAAAAACAAGGTTCGACAAAACACAGCAGAAAGAAACACGTAAGGAGAAGTAAAAGAATCCCTTACACCGCACTCTCTTTCCTCCCTGACACTTAGGACAAAGCCACGATCCAATCGGAATTCTCACGACAATCGGCCTCACGCATTTCATGTGGAAGCCTCTGTCGCATTTGTCGCAGAGAAGCAGCTCGTCCGACAGCTCACCGGAACCGCATTGCTCGCACAACAGGTCACTGTAAGTCTCTCTTTCCACCACCGCGTACTGGGCGCGCGCCATAATGTCTGACATCAGCCGGTACTTCTTCGCCGGCGGTGAGTCATCATGGAGCTGAGGCGAGGACTCGTTGAGCTGGAACGGCGCCTGCGTGCGGCGGCTGAAGCCAACGTGCCTCTGAGCCGTAGGCGAAGAGGTGGCTGGAGGCATGGCGGATTGAAAAATTTTCGAAACCAAAAGTGCAGAATTGGAATTTATATTTTCGAGGAAACCGTTTTCCTGAGTTGGAGAGGGAGAGGAGAATGGTTGTGAGAACTGTGGCAACCAAAGGAAGGGGAAATAAGAAAAAATAAATAAAAAGTAAAAAAATAATTAGGAAAATAATCACCCAAATAGATTTGTTTCTGTGTTATGTTTATTTGTGCTTCTTCTTCTTTCTCTTTTCTACTCGCTCGCGGGAGAGAGTGTAGCTACGAGCCATGACGTGGAGCATTGTTAGTGGTGTTGTTGTCATGCCTAAGACCCTTGCACTAATTTTCATGATACATTGTTCCGAATTTTTCACCAAGTCCTAGCCGTTTCCGCAGATTAAGACTGAAATGCCCCTGTTAATCGGTCAACGCTCATCTGATTTTATTTTTAATTATCTTTTTTTCTGCAAATATGGTAGGTATTAAATTTTAAATGAGATATACATTATAATAGAAATTGTATGCACAAAATTTTATTTAAAAAATAATTAATAATTCTACGGCTATAAAGATTTCATTTCTCTTTTGAATTTTTTTAAAGAATTTTTTTGTTTAATTTAAAACAACATTACTTATTTTATTATTATTATTATTATATATTTATATATTTTACTTATCTTAATTAATTACTTATTTACTTATTATGATGTATAAACAAATATAAAAATAAACATATATAATTTTTTTATTAAAAACTATTGTCATTAATTTATTGCATTTCTTAATTTAAAAAACACTTAAAAAAACGAACTGGAAGAATATATTATATATTCAGAAGCTTTTAATGCTCTTCTTCATTAATTATATTTATTTATTATACTCTCTGATATCATAAATGAATTTCATTAGATAAGAAATCATATTTCTCTTTGTTTATAAAAGCATTTTAATGCTTTTTTAACCTAAATTTAAATAAATACTTCAATCTTTCTATATTTTTCATATAATATTAAGTAACTTACGTTATTGTTAATTTAATGTATATTTACTTATTATAATATCTCCTTTCTATCTTATCATAGTTATTTTTCCTCTTTATATTAATTAAATCAAGGATACCATAAAAAGCATGTTTCAAAAGTTTAAAAAAAATGATAAAAAAGGATTTTTATTTTTAAAGAAAGTACTCTATCAATCTTCCTTGAATGTTTCAACAATAAGTATTAAAGCATTTTAGAAAGGAAATTCAATCATAATAAAATAAAATAAAAAGGATAATAAAAACTTTAGAACAACTTTGTTTCCATGTATTAAGATTTTTATATTAGGAGTAGAGTATAAATAGACTTGAAATGATCATTATAAAAAAAATAAAAAATTTAATGATAATGGAAGTCCAATAATTAATTATAATTTTATCTATATATTTTATAATTTTTTGTATTTTTGTACGAAACACAAGATCTTTTAAAAAATTGACCGTTTAAATAATTTAGGTTTTGTAGTTTAACAAAAGTATAAAACAAAATAACGCTGTGTATAAAAAATTGTTTTAAAAAAATAGCGTCTAAAAGAAAAATATTTTGTGATATTTGTTTTAGACAAAATCAAGATTATTAACAACATTTTTAAGACATTATTGTTTGATGAACTCAATTTATGAACAACATCTAAGAAAAAAAAACATATCTCTTTTAGATCATTCAGTAGATGATATGAGTAACAAGCTAGTGTTTTATGAATAAAAAAGTTTATTTCTCTTATAACACTAAACTTAAATGAAATTTTATTCAAATATATGACCGTTACACTCAAATAGTCTTTCATAAAACATAATGTTTTACACCATCTGACAATCAAATATATGTATGTTGTACCAAACGATGCATTGATTAATGACTTGACACATGATAAAATGTTTTACACACACAATACGACCTAATGCTTCTCAATGTTGAAAATATTAAATGCATGTATGATAAAGTTCTTTGATGCTTGTACACCTTGTTCTTGGTATTTATGCAAATCACTAAAGCAGGAAGATATTATCAGAATCATTGCATCAAAGAAAAAGACGTTGCGAGAGATGAAAAACATTCTAGGAATGTTTCCCTAGAAGCCTTATGTTCTGTCACATCGTACAAGCTCAATTTTGCTAAAGGCTATGATAAAACTTTAAACCTTTACAAAGTAGAATAAAGTCCGACTTCCCACCTAAAGGCTACCTGCTCTCCTAAAGTCAACTTCTCGGTCTAACGGTCAACTTTCAAGAAAACCTATATATAGTAGAAAGCTAGAAGTGAAGACAGGAAAAATAAGATTGTGAACTTGTGAGCGTTAAGACTACTGTGCTCAAATATCGTTTGAAGTTGAATATTTTTCTAGAATACAAAAACCTTAGCATATCATAGAATTCTTTGTATTTATTATATCCTTTCTTTGACATCTATCAATATACACATTTTCCTTATAACACTGTTTGTGGTATAAATTCTAAAGGGATTTAAAACACTTGGTGTTTAACTCAGTTGAGTTAAATAATCTAGACATTTTGTCCAGGATTGAAACCAGAAGTTGTAAACTATGAGTGGTTAAACTCATAGTCGTGTTGACTAGGTGAACCAAGATTGGGAGAATACTTGTTATAAATATGGACCGATAATGTTACTATGGGTTTACAGCTGACAGATCGAGTATGGTGAAAAACTAGGATGAAAGGACCGAGCGATTGACGTGCCAGAGAGCACCTCATGACCGTTCAGTCTTTATAACCGTTGAGCAGAGTTAAGGCGCAATTAATGTCACAACGGCTACTGTTAAGTAGTTAAGGTTTGCATTGATGATCATTAAGAGATAAATTAATTGGTTATATACTTATAAACTCTATTAATAGGGTTTTAATTTCGAGGTAAACTTACTTTTGACTTACTATTGAATTACTAAAGGCCTATAGAGAAATATTCTAACTTGAGCGTCGAAGTGTATTCTATAGGTCACCCCCCTACATCGATCGGTTATTTGGAGCAAGGAATGAAGAGATATTTGGCTGAGACAGGGACTTAGCAGGCGGTTATCCTCGTCCCATTTTCAACAGGAACATTTTGGCACCCACCGTGGGGTCGAGGATACCCATTTGAATGTGTCAAGGGAAAAATTTAGGAAGAAGCCCTGAGTGCGGATCTCCTTCCCCCTTTGAAGAAAAAATCAACGCCCACTAATGTGGATGGTACCAAACATTGCCTCTATCATCAGAATATGGGGCGCACCACTGAAGAATGCACAACGGCCATAGACAAGGTTGAAGAATTTTTGAGACTAGGGCATTAGAGGAGGTTCTTGAAAGGTATGATCGCAAGGATGATCGTCGTTCAGACCACCACTGCAGAAGTCGAAGTCATGATCGATGATAACGGTTCAAAAATCGTTATTTTCATACTTAAATTATACATTACACACACCCTTATGACTTAGAATTAGCTTGAAATCATTCAATTTGCTTAAGTTAGAGAATAAGAGAGTCAAACGCTGAAGCACCACTGCTGAGGAGTGAATTGGAATGTCAACCTTACCGACGGGCGGTGGACTCTTTAGGGAACTCTCTGGCCAACGCTGTAAGATCCGAGAAAATAGGGGTTTTAAAAATAAAGTTGTTTTCAGACTTTTGATTTTTGTTTGGAGATTAGTGTTCTTGAGTTTATATTTTTTTTAGAACATAATTGTTATGTTATTTCTCTATTTTTATATTTTTTTGCCTAGGGGCAAAAAAGTCTTTTACCTTTATTTAATTGGTGTAGAAATTAATTAAGAGAGTGTGTAGAAAGGAAAAATATGAAAATTAAATAATCTGGATATTTAATAAAATAATATTATGTAAATCTTTTAAAAGATTAGTTGTTGTTATTTTAAAAAATTAGTTAAATGAAAATAGGAGATATAATCTTGGTTGGTTTAAAGATTAAAAGAAATATTATTATTAGATAAAATCATTATTAGATATTATAGACTTTAAAAAGATTTGGTGGTTGATGATATTTTAAAAAGTAGTTAAGATAGAATAAGAGAGGAAATCTTAGTGGTTTTAGATATAAACTGAGATATTTTATTAATATTAAAAAGATAGAGATAGAATATAAGAGGATAAAAAGGGGAAGAGTAAAAAGGGGTTGGCATTTTGTTACCCTAAAAGTAAAAAACGAAAATTAGAAATATAAGGGAGAGAAAAGATGTTTTCTAGGAGAAAATAAAGCTGAGAACGGGGCATAAAAAATGGGAGGCCCATGGGTTATGTTGTGAAGCTTTCTTGGTCATCAAGGAAGGATTGGTTACATAAATTAAATTATGCTCTCTGGGCATACAGGACGACTATGAAGACTTTCATGGGTTTATCACCTTTTCAGTTGGTGTATGGGAAAACATGTCACTTGCTAGTGGAGATGAACCATAAAGCTTTGTGGGCTTTGAAATTTCTGAGTTTTGATCCCTATGAAACTCAGAGTATACGTAGAAGGAAGATGCTGAAGCTTGAAGAGATGTGGTTGCATGCATATGACTCATCTAGGAGTTATAAAAAAAGGTAAAATTCTATCATGACAGGAAGTTGATAAAGAGGGCTTTCAACCCAGGGCAACAATTGTTATTATTGAATTAAGGTTGAAGTTATTTCCTGGGAAGCTGAAGTCAAAATGGTCAGGGCCTTTCATAATAAAGAATGTACATCCTCATTGAGCAATTGAATTGATGGATCCAGGTGCTAGTGATCCACAAAAAAGTTGGGTGGTGAATGGCCAAAGACTCGAGCATTACTTGGGAGGACAAGTGGAACATCTTTCCATAGTGATGAAGTTGGTGGATCCGTGAGGTTATTGGGTCAGGCTCGAGACGTTAAACAAGCGCTTGTTGGGAGGCAACCCAGGATTTTTCTTATCTTTTGTTTTTTATTTAGTAGTGTAGGATTTCCTTCTATTGAGTAGTATAGGATGAATGTACTTGGTCTAAAACTTTTTAGATATGATGGTTTGACTATTTGATATTGCATGAGATAAGTTGCTTTATGATGCTTGTTATTGAATGATGATATAGATTGTCATATGCTGATATACAGGTGGAGTGTTCACTAGCTATGTGAACAGATGCATGATGATATTATGATTGTGATTATTATGCTAAGCAGGGTGTGCTATGGAAATATGTGGAATATGAGAGAGCTTATATGTGAGGCTTTGAACTCCAGTGTTTTTGATAATGTGATTGCTATCTACTTGAAAGCATGAATGATTTTGCCCAAGTTTCTATGATTCGTTGAATTGCATGTATGTGTCATATGATCAAGGCCATTTTTGAGTAAAACCCTTTTTTACCCAATGCAAAAGTTTCATCCCATAAAAAGAACATTATATGTTCTACCTTTTTGAACCTAAGCCTTAAACAGTATGTGAAACCCTTTTGAAAAATCTTTACCTTGAGTTAAGTTGAGAATTATTGTGTGGTATTGATAAAGGTTCAAGTTTGGATTTGTTGGGAAAATTGAAAGAAAAATAAGCATTGAGCTAATGTGTTGAGTGAAGCATGAAAAACATTAAAAAGATAAAAAAGTTAGAAAAGATAGCATGAAAACAAAAGCTCAATGCGAAGAAAAGGGAAAGTTAGGAATGAGTGAGATTGGTAAAAAGAGAGTTTGTGCTTGAAATATGAATGTGTGAATGACTCTCTTAACTCAAGGACATTGTGATCTAGAAAAACCAATTTTTCTTATTATCCTAACCACATTATAAGCCTTGAAAAAGTCTTTGTGATGACATATGTGTGTGATGATGATTGATTGTGGTAAATGAAAGACAATTTTGTTCTATGTGACATGTGGGTAATTGAGGGAAGGAGTGAACCTTTTGAAACACTTGAGTGATTGAGTGATACACCATGTTTGGGGAGGAATTATTCCATGAATTCATTATTTCATCCGTGCTTAGTTGATTGATCATTCATGAGAATAGCATCTGTTTGAGATTATGTGATTGTGGGAACATTGTTATGAGTTGATATCAAGCATGTGTGCATCTTGATTAAATTATATTGATGAGCTGATTTAAGTGTGACTTGTCTTGAAATATTGGTTTTGGAATGAGTTGAACCATTGTGATGATTTGTTTAGGACTAAGTTGCATTTTGTTTGGTTGAGGACAGGCAAAGTTCTAAGTTTGGGGTTGTGATAACAGTTCAAAAACCGTTATTTTCATACTTAAATTTTACATTAAACACACCCTCTATGACTTAGAATTAGCTTAAAATCATGTAATTTTGTAGTGATGGAGATGAAGGCCGATGAGATGATTTTGTTGATTCTTAGAAGGCCATTCATGAAAAAGGCCAAAGTGGTCATAAGTGTCCATGACGAGATGGTTATGTTAAAAGACCAAGAACATAAGTTGATCTATACTGCCTCTGAAGAGAAGTTGACGCGAATACAAAAGAGGGCTAAATATAAAGTTTCAAAGAAAGATGCAACAGTTGATGGGTCTAAATATGCTAACAAATGTAATAACTGTAATGTCATGCAGGTATAGGAAGAGGAAGATGTTGATAAAAGAGGCACAATCCACATTGACTTAGAGGATGCACCATTCCAGCCTGGTTCATAGGTGAGATACAAGAAGAAGAAATGGGTGGTGAAAGGCCATAGAATGAATTGAGTGATAGAAATTGAAGCTCCATACTCCAGGATAGTCAAGAAGGTGAACCGAAGGCAATTAATGAGTTGGTGTGACATCAACATGGAAGAGGAGACGTAAGCTTTATTGTGTCAAGCTAGTGACGTAAAAAGAGCGCTTTCTAGGAGGCACCCCATTAATCCAAGAACATTATTTTTTTCTTCTTGTGCTTAAATTTTTAAATCTTGGTGATGTAATTATGAACAATTTTTAAAATTTTGTGTATTGGGTACCTTCTACTTAGGGAAGCTAAAAATTTTATGTACTCATTGAAGGGTACAGGAAGGTACACCTACTGAAGGGTGTTGGAAAGATATGCACTTACTGACAAGTGCTAGAAAGGTTTGGCTCAGGCTTGTGACGTTAAACAAGGGCTTTCTGGGAGGCACCCGAGGATGTTTCTTATCTTCTATTTTTGCTTTTGTTTAGTAGTGTAGGGTTTTTATGGTACTTGGCTTGAACATCTTTATCTGATGATGGTTTGACTTGATTGACTGTGTGATGAGTATACTTGATGATGCTTGATGTGGATGATGATTGAGATTGCTTTACATGCTCAAATACAGGTAAAGTGTTCATAGACTGTGAATGGATGCATGAATATTATGATTGTGATTAAGATGTTGAGCAAGATGTATGATTATGATGCTTGGAATATTGAGTGAGCCTTTTTGAGAGGTTTTTAAGCTAAAGAGTTCTTAATTGTTATATTTGCTATCTATGTGGAAGCATGAATGATTTTGCCTGAGTTTTTCTGATTGATTGAATTACATGTATGTGTCATATGATCAAGGCCGTTTTTGTGAATAAACCCTTTTCTAGCCAAATGAAATTTTCGCCCACATAAAAAGGAACATTTTATGTTCTACCCTTTTTGAACCTAACCCTTAAACAGGATTTGAAAATCTTTACCTTGAGTTAGGTTGAGAATTAATTGTGGTATTGAAAAAGGTTGAAGTTTGGGGTTGTTAGGAAGTTGAAAAAGAAAAAGTTAGACATTGAGCTAATGTGTTGACTGAAAATGCATGAGAAAAAGCATGTAGAAGATAGAAAAAGAAAAGCTCAATGGGAAGAAAAGGGAAAGTTGGGAATGAGTGAGAGTGGTAAAAGGAGAGTTGTGCTTGAACCATAATTATTTATGTTGAGATTGTTGACAACACAAACTTTATATCAAACTGGTTTTTGATGATGACAACACATTGCTTAATAACAATACATATGTTCCCGTACTACATGTTCAGTTGATATGCTATATTGTTTTGAACATTGTCTGTATTGAACATGTTTTGTTATTTTGCATGGATGTTCCTATGATTGACTATGTGTTATATATTTGGAACATGCCTATGTTGAAATGTGTGTTCAAATGTTTATGATTACTATTACACATTTCCAAAGAAAAGCTCACAAGTACTTTTATGACTTATATTTCTTGTAACAAAGGTTCAGTTCAGTCGACTACACTGGTAATGGAGTCGATTAAGCTAAAATCTTTGTACAGATTTTGTACACGTGTACTTGATGAGATTTTGAGATGAAAAGAATTTCAAAGTGTTTTTTCATGAGTCAATCGACAGTGTGGATCACTCATTCGACTGTATCACTAGTGTATTTGGAATTCTGTTTTGCCTACTTGCTCCAACGGCTATATTTTCAAAAAGTTAGTTAAGATTAACTAACTGGGTCAATTGTCATAAGTGTGTGTTAATTCTGTTGACTGAGGAGCCTGTGTGTTGACTGTTTGTTATAACTGATTTAATACAGTCGACTCTATTAGTATGTCATTCAACTGAGGCTGACAGGAAAACTATAAATAGAAACAGAACACGATTTGTTCTAAGACTTTTGTGATCTAACATTTTCATTGTCCTCTTTCAGAGAAAGCTCTCAGTTTCGCTCCAAGAATTCTCCAAGAAGACGGTGGTGATCTTTCTTAAGAGAAATTCAGATTGAGAAGTTATTTGCGCTTACTGTATGATTGATGAGTGATAAAGGTTGAAAAACAGTTATTTTCATATGTCAATTTGGACCAAATTACACCCTTTACTACTCGGAATGAGCTTAGAATCAAGCAAAACTCAATAAATGAGTCTGGAGAGAGTCAAAAGTTGTTTTTAGCGATTTTATGCTTGTTTTGCATTGTTTTGTAGCTAATTTGAGAAAAGTAAAGAATGGAGTTGAAGATACAGGTCGTTGACTCAGGAAAAAAGCAGAAAAATGAAGATTTGGAGAGTCGACGCACAGCCCGGCGGCAAACTTAAACCGCCGGGCGGTCCAGGACGAGGAGAAGGCATGGCGATTGACGCTAGGTGGACCTGAGTGAAACCGCCCGACGGTGGCGATTGCCGCCGAGCGGTAGGGCGATTTGTGGCAAACCGTCGGGCGGCACACTTAAACCGCCCGACGGTGGCTCGCTGGAGTTGGGCCCGTTTTCTGATGCGCTCCTCACCTATATATACCCCTATTGCGAGTTCAGAATCATTCTTNTGACAGGGGAGAACGGCCAGACCTAATTTTGCTCTCTGGAGAGGATCTCTTGGATGCTTAGGCTCCTTTTCATCTTTTCTAGGGTTTGCTCTTNCATTCTTCTTCCATTTTTCATCTAGTTTCACCAGGTCTATGGTGAACTAAACCCTATTGTTGTTGGGGGAAACAATGTAATCTTTTGATGCTCTCTTTTATTGAAACTCTTGATTATTTATATGGTCTCCATATGTGTTGATTGATTATTGTTGGGTTATCATCTGTGCTTAAGGCCTTTATTGTTTAACTCATTCGGTAACTGATGTTTGTCTTTATTGATATGGGGACGTATAGTAATGACATGAACTGGTGAGTAATCTCTTGATTTTGCAATACCACCTAGGGATAGGAGTAGGACGATCAATTGCGCTAACTTCTGTTTATAATGCGGTATTAATTACTAGGGGAGGCTAGGGATAACAAGCTAGTAGTTAATATTAGGCCCTTTTCGCCAAGGGATCGGGTTAAGGGGAGGCTAAGAAAGTCGCATAACAATTGAATCAATCAAACTAATATTCAAGCGTAGTATGTAAGAGAGAGCGGAATAGATGAAATTGTAAACCCCCAACA
>NW_014542361.1:838773-858425 GCF_000741045.1 Vigna radiata var. radiata | reverse complement strand
ATTTGGTACACTTGCCAATTTGTCAACAAGTTTTTGGCACCGTTGCCGGGGACTCCAGGTTTATTTTTCTAGTAGGGTGAATTAATTGAGTTTGACTTGATTTGATTTTATGTTTATTTTTGTTCTAATAAATGTTATCTAGGGTTTTGTGCTTAAGTTTTGCAGAAGGNAGTCTGATCAAGAATTTGATTATATGGGCACTCAATTTCATCAAAATGATTTCAACCACTGGTGGGACCCTTATTCAAATATATATCGAAGCCACTTAGGGCATCAGTCCTCTTCGCGAAAAGAAACGTTAGGAGAAACTAAAGAACGTTTACGGCAAGAACTATTCTCTGTACTAAAAGAAATGTTGGGGGAAGTCCAACAATTCTTGCGACAACACGTATTCTCTGTACCAAAGAAACGTTGGGGGAAGCCCAACAACGTTTACAACAAAAACAATCTCCTGTACGAAAAGAAATATTAGGGGAAGCTCAAGAACGTTTGTTGCAGGAACAACACTCTCATGCCCTGAAGGCTTTGGGCATTATTAAGGTTGATACTGAAGTCAACCCTAAAGAAGAATGTCAAGCCACTATCTTTGCACATGATAAGGTTCTCAATGAGGAAAAGAAAGAGGAAGAAGAGCTAGAGATGTTGGAAGAGGAAACAAAAACAGAAGAAGTTGTTGTTGAGAACAATATAGAGGAGATAGAAATAAAAAATGTGAATGAGAGTGAGAAGAAAGATGAGGAAGGAAAAGCCATGGTTGAAAAAAAAAAAGAGAAAAAAAGAAAAAATTGAAGATAAAGAAAAAGAGAGGTCAAGGAAGGAGAAAATTAAGAGAAAGAGAAAAAGAGAAAAAAAAAAGTCATGTAAAGAACCCTTTCCTCATAAAAAGAAAAACCTTAGGAAGGAAAATGGGGTTAAGTTTTTCAAGGAGATCTTTGAGAAATTGGAGATCAAGGCTCCTATGGTTGATGGATGGAAACATGTGCTTGGCATGATCAATTTCTTAAAAAGGTTTAGCATAAAGAAGAAGAAGAAGGAAATACTAAGCACAAAGAAGTTTGACACCTACTGATGGGTGTTTGGGGAGACTTTCTCAATTGCTAGTTCATTATTTGAATTTCTGTGTTTGTTTTCTGTTTTAAAATTCTGTCTATTACATTATGTGTTTGCACATGAATTTGAGTGAGGAAAATCTTGTGATTGGAAAATTTTGGACAAAGATCAGGAGTCACCAGGAGAAATCACAAAGAGGCAAGCAAGAAAAGGGGTAAGGAATATTTTAACCCACCGTCGGGCGGTACCACTTTGCCGCCGGGCGGTGGCGGCGGACAAGAGAACCCGAGCTCTTTAAAAGCTGGGTCTTTTCAAGACTACCTTACTTTTTCTTGCCCCTTTGAGTTTCGCCAAGCGGTCTCCTTGCTCCTTTGCTCCAGATTTACACTTCCTAGAGGGTTTAAGAGAAATTTTTATACACTTTCTCAACACCGATTCACAAAAGGGTTTTAGTTCTTGCTCATATTTGGGGTTTCTCTTGGTAGGAGTGTGTATTTAGAGTTTTTCATCATCAATTGAAGGATTTGTTACAAGCATTCATATCTCCACTCAAGTAAGTTGTGAAATTTCATTTGTTAAGTTCTTGATTTTGAAATTCTTGATGAGCATGTTTAGAAATTAGGTAACGTAGGGTTTTGAGATTCTTTGCATGAATTGTTGTATTGGGAAATGTTTTGGACCGATTAAACTGCTTGAAATTGAATTGCATGTTTGGAATTAGTAGTTGAGTGGAGATTAGGGTTGGTTTGGTGAGAAATTTTCGAAAACCCTCTCACCGCCGGGCGGTATGCTTCTGTCGTCGGGCGGTATTCGAGCTGGTTGCATACGTCGGGCGGTAAGCCTTTGTACCGCCGGGCGGTCTGCTTGTTCTTGTGGTTTGTTTGCATTATGAATAAGGGAAACCTATGTACTCTTTGTTGAAAATTTTGTTGGGTCTGATAATTGGTTGATGCATTAACTCCTGACAATAGATTTCTGTGGCTTTTAGCATATTGTATTTGTTGCAGAAATGGCTTTCGCATCGCGTCGAACAAGAAATACTGGAGGTAAAAGGAAGATGCCAGAAAGCTCGAGAGGATTTGACTCTTAGAGGTTCCTCTCCAAGCAACATGAGGAACATTATGCAACTGTACAAGAAAGGAGGTTATTTATGGAGAGGAAGACCTCCTTTTTACCTGACTTGGTTCCTGAATTTGAGGAGGAGATTTTGAGGAGAGATTGGGAGAAATTGACGACTTACCCGGCACCTGCCAGTGTGGAGTTGGTGAAGGAATTCTACACCAACGTGGTGCCTAGAGGAGGAGTGGTTGTTGGGCGATATATGAGCTTTGTGAGGGGGCAGACTATCAGTTATGACCCCGATACCATTAACAGCTTCTTGGGAACAGAGTGGCTAGGGGAGCGATGCCAGTATGCAACACATTCTGGTGTGCTTGATGATATAGCTGACATTGAGGAGGTTGTGTGTCTTCCTGGTAGACACTTTCAGACTAACGCTAGCGGTACGCCGGTGAACATTCGACGGTTGGATATGATACCATTAGCCAGATACTGGATGGCGTTCACACATTCCAACATCCAACCGTGCTCCCACATCTCAGATATCACAATTCAGAGGGTTCGTCTCATTTTCTGCTTAATGAGACAGATGGAGGTAAATGTCAGCCAAATCATTGCCGACGAGATTAGGAGTTGTGCTATGACCATTAGTAGCAGGATGCCATTGGGGCATCCATCTTTGATCACTTTTCTGTGCCAGCAGGCTGGGGTGAACATTGCAGTTCCCCATTTGAGAGACTCAGGAATGCCATTGATGCGGCATACTTCCACCAGTTTTGTGTTGTAGCTGGAGCAGCAGGTGCAGCGGGGGCAGCACCCCGGAGGCGGCATAGGAGAGCCGCTGCCTAGCAGGAGCAGGTGCCCGATGAGGTACCAGCTCAGCATGCGGAGCCCTTCCAGATGAGGGACATTTATATGTCCATGATGAAGGCTCAGATGGAAGCCCTTCACAGAGGGCAGGTGACGACGGTTGAGATGATCATTGGATTATATGACCAGCCACCAGCGCACAGGTGGACTATGGACGAGTTTCATACAGTTGTGGCATGGCCTGAGCACCAGGCGCAAAGTAGTGGGTTTGGAGCAGCTGAAGCTCCTAACATTGAGGAGGAGAACTTTGAGGACGCAGATGATGAGAGTCAGGAGGACTCTGATGACAGCATGGTATGAAAGTTCCTAATTGGTGTTAGTTCAAATTTATAATCTTTTCTCAATCTTGGTATGAAAGTTCAAAGCTTTTGATCTTTCCTTGAAATGCAAGTTATTGAAAAATGTAATGCAGCGGAAAAACGTAGTTGACTCATAGACAGATATAGTCGACTGAATTAAAAGAGTGCAAGGATAGAAAAATCAAACAGTAATTTTTATATTGGTTCAGCCAACAATGCCTACATCCAGTGTCCTTCAAACCTTCGAAGCAAATGCATTATAATGGTTGCGGTTTTTACAACAAGGAATTTATTGAAGCACCACACAAAAATATAAATCTCCTCTCTAACCCAAAACCAAATATAGTTGCACACAAAAACCAGAATTGCAGCAAGAATCCCCTCACCTGCAATCTACACCCACGTTGAACAATCCCCAACGTGTCACCAGCACTCTGCACAGGTTGCCAAGCCTATCACATCACGCTTCACAGGTTGCCAAGCCTATCACAGCACACTTCACAGGTTGTCAAGCCTTCAGTCAAATGCAGCAGTCTTCACAGGATGCCAAGCCTTCAAGATCAAACCAGAAGCACCTTCTTTGTGCAGATGTTGATCACATAGTAAGCGCAATTGACTCCTCAATCTGAATCTCTCTCAAGAAAGATCACCACTTGTTGGTATCGGAGGGGGTATAGTTCGAAGAGTATAACGCAGCGGAATTTAAAACTTAGAGAGCATATAAGCGTGTTCGGTCACTGTTAAAACGAAGTTGGTCCTTTTTCGCAAAATAATTTTCTTTCAGAAAATTTATTGAACAGTTTGAGTGCAGGCAAAAGTAACAAGTGCAGGGAGTAGAAAAATCACACAAGTAATTTTTATACTGGTTCGATTCAGAAGAATCTACGTCCAGTCGTTAATCACTATAAATAGTGATTAACAGTTCCACTAAAAATATATTTCTCAAATTACAATTATAGTGAATGAAAAGCAAATAAATAAACCTTCCTTCGACGAGCGAACCGGAAGAAAACCACTCTACCAACTTGAAGAGAACCGCTCCGGCAATCGACCAATGATTCGCGAGCTTCTCCTTTTACAAGACCAGGCAGAGTACCTAGCTAACTCGAAGAGATCCTGCTCCAACTATCGACACACGATACGCGAGCCTCTCCTTTCACGAGACAAAGCAAGGGAACTATGAACAAAGCTTATGAGAACTTTCCTCTGACAAACTGTGTTCTATTAAGCTTCTCAATTCAAAAACGTTGCCTCTAAATTTTACAGAAGCCAAATATATAGCCAAATGCACTGAATGCCAAAGGTCAGGTCCGAACTGCCATGAATAATCGATTATTGTAAGTGATAATCGATTATTCAAATCCGTTGCAGGGTTTTCAAAAAGTGATAATCGATTAGATGAAGTGATAATCGATTATTCAAGTATGACTCTTGATAATCGATTATTGCTTCATGATAATCGATTATTCTAGTACAAAATGCAAGTGATAATCGATTATAGCTTGTCCATAATTGATTATTCAAGTTAAAAATACAAGGTTTAAGATTTTCCTACTACATCTAAATTCTACAAGTTCCTTTTTAAATAATTCTAATGTTCTCTTCAAATAATACTTCTTGCAACATCATCAAAACAATTCTTCAGGTTTTACCAATACTCCTTATTGGTAACACCACCGTCTTCTTCGAGAATTCTTGGAGTGTCAGAAACTGAGAGCTTTCTCTGAAACAGGACAATGAAAATGTTAGATCACAAAAGTCCCAGAACAAATCGTGTTCTGTTTCTATTTATAGTTTTCCTGTCAGCCTTAGTTGAATTACCTACTAATAGAGTCGACTGTATTAAATCAGTTATAACAAACAGTCAACACACAGGCTCCTCAGTCAACAAAATTAACACACATTTATGACAGTTGACCCAGTTAGTTAATCTTAACTAACTTTTGAAAATATAGTCGTTGGAGCAAGTAGGCAAAACAGAATTCCAAATACAATAGTGATACACTCGAATAAGTGATCCACGGTGTCAACTGACTCATGAAAAAACACTTTGAATTTCTTTACATCTCAAAATCTCATCAAATACACGTGTACAAAATCTATACAAAGAGTTTAGCTTAATCGACTCCATTACCAATGTAGTTGACTGAACTGAACCTTTGTTACAACAAATATAAGTTCATAAAAGTACTTGTGAGCTTTTCTTTGGAAATGTGTAACAGTAATCAAAAATCATTTTAACATACATTTCAACACAAGCATGTTCCAAATATATAACACATATTCAATCATAGGAACATCCATGCAAAATAGAAAAACATGTTCAATAGAGACAATGTTCAAAACAGTATAGCATATCAACTGAACATGTAGTACTGGAACATATGTACTGTTATTAAGCAATGTGTTGTCATCATCAAAAACCAGTTTGATATAGAGTTTGTGTTGTCAACAATCTCAACACAAACAACAAACAATCTTTCGGCTAGAACTACGTGTTGAGATTATTGACAACACAAACTCTACATCAAATTAGTTTTTGATGATGACAACACAATGCTTAATAACAGTACACGTGTTGTTGCATTACATGTTCGTATTCTAATAAACTGTCATATATGTTGAACATGTTTTGATGCACTGTGACGTATGTTCCTATGATTGATTGTGTGTTATATTTGTGGAACATGCTTGTATTGAAATGTGATATAAAATTTCTTTGATTACAACACATTTCTAAAAGTAAAAGATCACAAGCACCTTTATGAACTTATAGTTGTTGTGACAAAGTTCTAGTCCAGTCGACTATGCTAAAATCTTTGTACAAATTTTATGAACCAGTGCTGTGTGAGATTTTGAGTTGAAAATAATTTCAAAATGTTTTTTCATGTGTCAGTCGACATTGTATATTGCATATTCGACTGTGTTACTAATCTGTTTGGAATTCTGTTATGCTTACATGCTCCAACGACTATATTTTTCAAAGGTTAGTTAAGCATTAATGACTTGGTCAACTGTAATAAATGTGTGTTGATTTCTGTTGACTGAGAGCCTATGTGTTGACTGTCTGTTATAACTATTTTAATACAGTCGACTGTATTAGTAGGCTATTCGACTGAGAAGCAATCTGTTGTAACAGAAAAATATAAATAGACAGAACACGAGTTGTTCTGTGAATTTTGTGAATCTGACATTTTCATTTTCCTATTTCAGATTGAATTCTCTGTTTTAACAGCTCCGAGAATTCTCCAAGAAGACGGTGATGATCTTTCTTGAGAGAGATTCAAAGGGAGAAGTTAATTGCGTTGACTGCTTGATCATAATCTGCACGAGGAAGGTACTTCTTGATTGATCTTTGAAGGCTTGGCATCCTTTGAAGACTGTTGTGTTGATTGAAGGCTTGGCAACCTGTGAAGTCTGATGCAATAGGCTTGGCATCCTGTGAAGAGTGCTGCTTACACGTTGAGGATTGATCGACTTGGGTTTAGATTGCAGAAGAGGGGATTCTTGCTGCAATTCTGGTTTTGTTGTGCAACTATATTTTGGTTTTAGATTAGAGAGGAGATTTATATTTTTGAGTGGTGCTTCTATAAATTCCTTGTTGTAAAAACTGCAACCATTATAGTGCATTTGCTTCCTGGGTTGGAAGGACACTAGATGTAGGCATTGTTGGCCGAACCAATATAAAAACCAGTGTTTGATTTTCTCTATCCTTGCACTCTTTATTTCTAGTCGACTTCTTTTATTTTGCAGTTAACTGCGTTTTTCCGCTGCATTAAAATATTCATTACTTACATTTTAAGAAAGATCAAAAAGCTTTGCACTTTCATATAAAGATTGTGAAAAGATTTTGTTTTTGAACTAACACCAATTCATCCCCCCTCTCGGTGTGAAACGAAGCCTACCTATTTCTCAACACTACGTAACCTTGATTTCTCATTTTGAGAATACGTAGGAGCAAGGTCAATCATTGTCGGGCACAAAAAAAAAATTTTGTTTCTTTAGAATTTTATTTTCAGGGATAATTAAATATTTTGAAAAACCACATCAAGTTTGCGCATTTAATTAAAGGTAGTGCCTTAGGGTGCTAACACCTACCCTACGTGTAACCAAGTCCCGAAACCAGAATCCGATTTTCATAGAATAAGCCTTATCCTTGTTATGGTTTTTCCGTAGTTTTCCAAAATAAACTATGGTGGCGACTCCAAAAATTTCTTTTTTCAAAATCGTGTCGTCCCGTCGCGATTCTGGTTGCGACAGAGTGTAATGCCATTATGACTAGAAGTGGCAAGATGTTAGAGGAGAGAAAAATTGAGAGAAAATAAAAAGTTGAGTTGAGTAAAAAAGAAGAAAAGAATGAAGAAAGAAGAGGTGAGGTTGAGAGAAAAGAAAAGGAGAAAGATGAGGGAGAGAAAAAGGAAAAAGGAAAGATGAGGGAGAGAAAAAGGAAAAATAAAAGAAGAGAGAAGAGAGAAAAAAAGAAAAAATAATTGAGAAGCCCTTTCCTTATCCGAAAAGCTTTCCAAAGGCTGAAAAAGAGAAGCAATATTGACGTTTCATGGAGATCTTTAAGCAATTGGAGATTACTTTGCCCCTGACCGAAGCACTACAGCAAATTCTTGCTTATGCGAAGCACATGAAGCAATTCCTTAAAAAGGAGAAATATCCAGATGAGGAAACAATTGAAGTGCCAGGTAATTGTAGTGCCATATTGCAAAAGACACTTCCTCCTGAATTCAAAGATCCGGGGAGTTTCACCATCCCTTGCACCATTGGGAATTATGATATTGGGAAGGCTTTAGTTGACTTAGGAGCAAGTATCAATCTAATGCCCCTATCTATGCTCAAGAAGATTGGTGGTCTAGCGGTCAAACCTACAAAAGTAATCTTGCAAATGGTAGACAGGTCCATCAAGCATCCTTATGGTATGGTAGAAGATGTGGTGCTGAAAATTGATAAACTCAAATTTCCGGTAGACTTTGTAGTGATGAAGATGGAGGATAATGTAGAGATATCGTTCATCCTTGGAAGGCCATTCATGAAGACAACTAAGGTTGTCATTCATGTTGATCATGGAGTTATAACATTGAAAGACTAAGATCAAGAGGTGACTTTCAATGTCTTTGAAGCTAGGCAGCTAATACAAGTAAAAATGACTAGTCCTAAAGCTAAAGATGAAGTTCTATCAGTGACTAGTTTACTTGATAAAGTTGCCAAGACGGTCAAGAGGAATCATAGTTGTTTCTTTCCAAAGCTGAAGGAAGATGATTGATGAAGGACCATCCAAGATACAAATAGGACCTCTAACAAGATCCATGTCTACAAGGATTGAAGGAGAAGAAGGATCATTCACCACTTTACTCCTATGGAACATCACTTATAGTTAACACTCTGGCAAGTGTACCAGATCGTATCAAGTAATAATAAATGGTAAGTCCAAGTATCGTTTTCCCAAGAGACTCAAGGCACTAAACTATTGCGCTTTTGCTTAACCAATCAAGACTACAAGAACAAAATATTTTGGGGTTTTTTTGAATTTAAAGTACGGATATATAAACATGAATGCAATTTGATCAATTGAGGTTAAACACAAAAGTGGATGGAGGATGTTGATAATATGAGATGGATTTGTTGCTAGGATTCAGATTTCACCCAACCACTTTCATATATCTACTTTTCTTATTGAATTCGCTTTATCATCATATTGTCATGCAAACTTTCTTAGTCTACCCTTAACCTGATCCCTCGACGAAAAGAGCCTATTACTAATTACTAGTTTGTTATCCCTAGCCTCCCCTAGTAATTAATAATGCATGATAAATGGAAGCAAAAACAATTGATCGTCCTACCCCCTATCCCTAGGTGGTATTGCTTAATCAAGGAATTTCCCACCAGTTCATGACAGTACCATACGTTCCCCTATCAATAAAGACAAACAACAATTATCGAATGAGTTAAATGATAAAAGCATTAAGCGCAGATGAGAAACCCAACAATTGATAATCAAAGCATACGACAAGCATATAAATAAATAAGAATTTCAATATAAGAGAGTTTAAAGGTTACATTTTTCCCCAGCTACAAATAAGATTAGTTCCCCATCGTCATGGAGAAACCACGTGAACAATTAAATGAAAGAGATAGAAACCCTAAAAAGGAGAAAAGGAGAGTTATGACCATCTCCAAACCTATCCCCAAAGGGGTGGAAAGTGTGTTTCTGTGCCTAAGCCATCAAAAGATACAAACCCTAAGACGCTTTGGCCTTTAAATAAGGCATAAAAATAACAGAAAACAAGTCCAAGCCCACACAGATCATAAATATCGCACAAAACAGGTTCAGGCCCATTTGAAAACCGCCCAACGCCTAGTATCACCGCCCGGCGGTTTCCCTCAAGCCGCGCCACCGCCCGGTGGTCAATTTCACCGCTGGCCGCTGGTCAACTGCACTCTGGTCAACTTTTCAGCATTTTGGTCAACTGGTTGACTTTTTTGGTTGACTGGTTGACTTTTCTGCATTATGTTTGACTTTTCTACACTCCAACCATTTGATAATTCAACCATTCTTTCAAATCATTCCAAAGACCTACAGAATCAAGGGAATTTAACGATAAAATCATAAAACATGTCCTCAACTCTTTTATACACAAAACTAAAGAAAAATCATGATTCCAAGCAAGTTTCTAAGTCATAAGGGTGCATTTGATATCAAAATTAAGTATGAAAATAATGGTTTTTGAACCGTTATCACTTATTAATTCTTCTTTTCTTCACTAAATACATTTACGTTGTTTTGTAGGACACTAATAAAGATTGGAAAGCATGCATATGCATCTTAGGAAGGTTGTCAAGCAAGGGTGAGCAAAGGAGGCAAAGAAGAGTGCATTTTAGCTTCCAGCCAGAGCTCAATGATACTTCTTATTGTCGCTCAGCGACATCGGATCAGTCTTCTTCTTCATGCTGGTGCTATTGAGCTGGCATCTAAAACTTGCAACCCAAGCTTCCCAAGCTTTGTAGCTTCTCCAGCACGCTTCCTTTGTACTTTTAGTAGCTTGCCATGCACGTTTTAGAGTCCTTTCTTCATCTATAAAAGAGAGGCTCATTCCATTGTAAATTCAACTTGAATGATATAGAGAAATGCTACTAAGATTTTTCCAGCCACTCTTTACTTCGAGTTCAACGTTTGTGCCTCTTTAGCATGTCCTCCTCTATCTTCCTTCCCATTTGGAAGCTTGTTTGAGCTTGAGATTTACCTTACATACATCCAAACTCCACAAAACTGTACATCAAACACCTTGTGTGCACCATATTCATCCATCCGTTCTTCATTCCTCCGCCACATTTTGGTTCGAGAAGCTGCTCATTCTTGAAGATTGGAGATGCTTCTATCAATGATGGAGATAAGGAAGAAAAACTTGTTCACCATGACTTTGTGATGGAAAATAATGAACCCTACCTTGGCTAACCAGTGAAATTCAAGAACAGGTTTTGGGTTATCAAGGATATAAAGGCAAATGGAGTTCTTGAGATTGAGGCTCCTTACTGGTTGAATGAACTTGAATGCAATGGTTTGACTATTATATTTTGTGAGATCAGTATAGCTTTATGATGCTTTGTTATGTTTATTGATGTTGAGATGATGCATGAGGTGCCGATATACAGGTGGTTGCTCATAGTTTGTGTGAAACAGATGCATGAGGTAAAACTGTGGTTATATACTAAGCAGGATGTTTATCTGATTTTTGGAACTTGAAATTAGCCAGTGAAAGGATTGGACTCCAGAGTTTCCTATTACTTTGAAAGCATGAATGACCTTGCCCAGGTTTCTATGATTGAATCACTTGCTTGCTTGTTTCATATGATCAAGGCCATCTGTTGTTATCCCTTTTTAGCCAATGCATGATTCTAACCCAACAAAAAGAGAACAATGTGTTCTATCCTTTAAATCTTGAGCCTTACATGAGAAAAAAAAAACCCTTTTGAAAAAAAAAATAATAAGCATTGAGCTAAGTATTGAGAAAATGAAAAGCAAAACAAAAAAAGGGGGGGAGAGGGAGAAAAAAGAATGAAAAATAAGAAAAAGCTCAATGCAAGGGAAAGTTGGGAATAAGTGAAAATGGTTTCTTGAAAGGAGATATTGTGTTTGAATGATGAAATTAGGAATGACTCTCTTAACTCAAGGATTTTGTTGTCTCGAAAAACCAATTTTCTTCTTAGCTAAGCCAAGTTACAAGCCATAAAAAGACCTTGTGATCATAACTTGCTTGTCAGTATGTTTGATTGTGGTTAAATGAAAGGCAAAGTTGTTTTATGTGACATTATTATAATAGAGTGGATATGAGGAATCTAAACCCCAACAACAAATTCATTCCATAATTTACAAATCATTCACCTTTGCGTCTTGTCAATTCATCAAAATTGCATTCATGTTTATTTTTATTTGCATTCTAAATCAAATGAGTTTGGTTTTCAAGTCTTAATTACTTAAGGAATCACTTAATTGTTTAGGACGGGAGTCTCTTGGGAAATGATACTTGGTCTTACCATGTTTATTACTTGATACAATTCAGTACACTTGCTGCTATATTAACAGAGGGCCTTAGAAAGGGGCCGTCAGACGTCAATGCGAGCCTCTGGCGCTGAGGGCCCTAGAAAAGGGCACTCAAGCGTCCTATGATCTTCCTTTCTAATGCTTTTTCAGTATTTTCTAAGTTCCAACTCCTTGGTACTTCAACTCCTCTTCCAAATCATCCAAATTTCCTATAAAATCAAGGGAATTAATGATAAAATCATAAAGTATAACATCAACTATATTTATTCACAAAATAACCTAAAATCAAAGGATTAAGCAAGTTTCCAAGTCAAAAAAAGGTTCATTTAGTATCAAGATTAAGTAACAGATAACGGTGAAATCAACCGTTATCACAACCCCAAACTTAGAACTTTGCTTGTCCTCAAGCAAAACACAATGTAACTAGCTTTAAAAACACTACAATGGTTCAAAATATCACATATCACTTTCTTCCAAGACAAGTAATCACTTATATCATCTTATCATAAAAATGTTAGTCAAGATGTATCGATGCCTTACTCCAATCAAGCTTAACAATGAGATAACAGTTTAAAACATCGTTATTTGTTATGTGATTTTGATACTAAAACCACCCTTTTTCACTTAGAAACTTACTTAGACTCATACTTTTTCAATAAATTGTGTGAATAAGAGAGTTGAGGTTGATTTCAATGATTTTATGACTAATTCCCCTTGTTTTGACAGAGATTGAAGTAATATTGGAAGCAGAGATGAAGAAACAAGAAGATGGAGCTCAAAAGGGCCTAAAAACGCACCAGAAGGAGGGATAACATGAAGCCCAGGCGCAAAAAAAAAGACGCCCACCGCCCTGGCGCCTTCCTTGGCCACCTAGGCGGCGGGGCCTTGAAGCTTGGGCGCCTAATTGAAGGCTTAGGCCCTACATGAGCCCCGTTCACCGCCCGGGCGCCTTATTTAGGCGCCTGAGCATCGGGTTTCATGGATTAGGCCTAGTTTTTGCTCTGTTTCGACTATATTGGACTGGGCCATTGTTTTGCTCATTTCTGACTCTATTTAAAGCATCCTAGGGCTCTAGGTTTTGCATCTCTGGCAGAAAAGAGCATAGCAATACACTCTTTTACCAATTCTTAGACTTTCTTTCTCATTCTCTTCCATTGTTCATAGAGTTCCCACATGTCTATGGGGAACTAATTTCTATTTGTTGTTGGAGGATGATGTAACCTTGTAAACTCGCATGTATTTGAGTTGATTCTTAATTCCATATGCTTTTCCATTCATTGTTAGAGTAATTCATCTGTTTCAATGCTTGTTGTGTTTAACTCATTCATTAGCATGATTTATGAATTGCATGAGTGTCGGGAGGTTCCTTACAATTCAGGTTCTTGTTGAATTACTCCTAAGGGTTATATTGCTCAAGGATGGGGGTATAAGTCTTAAGTCGTCTTAATCTCTTGATCTTCACATCTTATTACCAGGAATGCTAGCAATTGTATGAACTGGTAACTTGGGACATGTTTATTCACCGAGGGATCGAGTTTAAGTAATTTAGTGAGTGACGTTGGCATTAATGCATAAAGAATAATTCTTATATACATGAGAGGAAACTTGGTGAAATCTAACCCCAACAACATACCCATCTCATATTAATCAACATCCGCTCATCTCTGTGCTCCTTTGCTATTGATCAACTGCATTCATATTTAATTTTATGTTTTTGCATTCAAATCCAATGATCTCCTCTGGGATACGATACTTGGTCTTACCATTTTATATTACTTGTGTGACTCGGTACACTTGCCAATTTGCCCCAACATAATGATGCTCACATACTTCACAGAATATACACAAATGCTAACCTCATGAATGATCAACAACCAAGCAAAGATGTAATCATAAAGTGCATGGAACTATTCCTCACCAAGGAAAGTGTTTCACTCAAGCTCAAAGGTGTATAGTGAGGTGACTCATTTGTTGAGAAACAGGTAGGCTTTTTTTTACACCAAGAGGGGGGGGTGAATTGGTGTTGTTTCAAAAACAAAATCTTTTCACAATCTTTAATGAAAAGTATAAAGCTTTTTGATCTTTCTTGAAATGCAAGTAATGAAAATTTCTATGCAACGGAAAAACGTAGTTGACTGCGTAACAGATATAGTCGACTAAAATAAAGAGTTCAGGAATAAAGAAAATCAAACACTGGTTTTTATACTAGTTCGGCCAACAATGCCTACATCTAGTGTCCTTCCAACCCAGGAAGCAAATGCACTATATAGGTTGCGGTTTTTACAACAAGGAATTTATAGAAGACCTTATGTCAAAAATATAAATCTCCTCTCTAACCCAAAACCAAAATATATCTGCAATAACCAAAACAAGACTTGCAGCAAGAATCCCCTCTTCTGGAATCTGAACCCACATCGAATAATCCTCAACTTGTAACCCTTGTATCAGAACAGGTCAATTCCAGCACTCTTCACAGGATGTTAAGCCTTCATACAACGCAGCAGTCTTCACAGGATGCCAAGCCTTCAAAGATCAATCAAACAGTACCTTCTTTGTGCAGTTCTGATCACACAGTCAGCGCATAAGCCTTCTCCCTTTGAATCTCTCTCAAGATAGATCACCACCGTTTTCTTGGAGAAATCTTGGAGCTGTTAACACAGAGAATTCAATCTGAAACAAGAAATGAAAATGTTAGATCGTCAAAAGTCTCTAAACAAATCGTGTTTAGCCAATTTATAGTTTTCTGTCAGTCAAATTGTTTCTCAGTCGAATAGCCTACTAATCCAGTCGATTGTATTAATATAGTTATAACAGACAGTCAACATAGAGGCTCTCAGTCAACCAAAATCAACACACATTTAATACAATTGACTAACTAACTTTTAAAAAATATAGCCGTTGGAGCATGTAAGTGTAACAGAATTCCAAAACAAATCAATAATACAGTTGAATGTACACTGGACAAAGTCGACTGACACATGTAAAAACATTTTGAAATTCTTTTCAATCCAAAACATCACAGAGCACTCATTCTCAAAATTTGTACAAAGGTTTTAGAATAGTTGAATCCATTACAGATGTATTCGACTGGACTAGAACTTTGTCACACAATTATAAGTTTGTAAAAGTGCTTGTGATTTTTCACTTTTCCAAAATGTGCAGTAAAATATTTTTGACAAAGCAGTTCACATTGCACATAATCATACAAGCATGTTTCGCAAATATATCACACAAATAACATAGGAACATACAACACAGTACATCAAAACATGTTCAGCAGATATAACAATCAGTTCAGAATAAGAACATGTAATACAGCAACATGGGTACTGTTATTAAGCATAGTATTGTCATCATCAAAAACTAGATTGATATAGAGTTTATGTTGTCAACAATCTCAACATCATTCACTCTACTATTACAATGTCACATAAATCTACTTTGCCTTTCATTTAAACACTATCAAACACACTTACCATCAAGTTATCATCACAATGTCTTTTCTAAGCTTGTAATGTGGTTGGGCTAAGAAGAAAAATTGGTTTTTCTAGAAAACAAAATCCTTTTGTCGAGAGAGTAACAATTCATAATTTTATCATTTAAACACAAATTCTCTTTCTCTTTTACAATTGAGAAACCATTTTCACTTAATCCCAACTTCCCATTCATTGAGCTTTGCTTTCTTTTTCTTCTTCTCTTTTCTTTTCTTTTCTTTTTCAATTTCATTATTCAGTTTAATGTTTTTTCTTCTATTTTCAAAATTTTTTCAAATTCACCAACAACCCCAAACTTGAACCTTTATCCATACCATTTCTCAATTAAGTGACCAATTTGTATCTCGATCCTTTTGGATGTTGCTTCAATGTTTTTCTGAGTGGAGATGGACACTTGCATAAATTGTTGAAAGGCGTCAATAATCTTTGCCATTGATAGAGAGAGTTGTTGCTGCCATTGTTGTTGTGGTAGTCCCTCAAATTGTCCGGTAGCTTGCCTAAATTGACTTTGATCCATGCTTAAGTGAAGGTTCCATCCGTGGTTGAGATTACCTTGGTAGAATTGAGTGCCCATATAGTTAAATTCTTTTCCAAATTGCATCCTGCAAACATTAGGCAGAAAACCCTAGAAAACATTTATTAGAACAAACAAAAACAAAAATAAAAAAAAAAATCAAGTCAAATTTAATCAATAATCACACTAATAGAATAGTTAAACCACGAGTCCCCGACAACGGCGCCAAAAACTTGTTAAGACTCGGGCAAGTGTACCGAATCGTATCAAGTAATATAAATGGTAAGACCAAGTATCATTTTCCCTAGAGAATCATTGGCCTAGACAGTTATGTGATTTGTTGATTATTTAAGACTTGAGAAACGAAAATCAGTGTTTATAATCCAAAACAGAAAATAAACATGAATGCAAATGTTGATCAATTGACCAAAAGAATGTGCAGGTGAATGATTTATGGATGAATCATGTTGTTGGGGTTTCCGACTTTATCCTATCCACTCTCATGTATTTACGAATTCAACTTCTTCATTAATGTCAATGTCACTTTCTAATTTGCCCTAAACCCGATGTCTCAGTGAAGAAAGCCTACTCCTAATTACTAGTTTACAAAATCAAAGATCATGCAATTGAATGAGTTAAACAAAGCATGCATAGAGTGCAGAGGAAAAACCCTAACAATTAATGAAGAAAAACATATATTATAAAGAATCAATTAAATACGTGAGAGTTTCAAAGGATTACACCGTGTCCCCAACAACAATGGAGGTTTATTTCACCATAGACATGGTCAAACTAGATGAAAATAATGAAAAGAATGAAAGATAGAAGCCTAGAAATTGTAGATTGGAGCTTTCGCATCCAAAATTCGCCTTCGAAAGGTGAAAATAGTGTTTCTACGCCTCTTTTTGTCAAAAGATACCCTCTTCGGGTTGTGAAAATCAATATATAGACTATAAAAATAATAGAAAAACTGGCTCAGGCCCACAAAAATGGCGTTCAGCGCTACAATACCGCTCAGAGGTAAGTGTGGCACTCAAAATTATCGCTCAGCATTGACGCCCAGGCATTTGGCAGTGAACTCACTGAACAGGCTGGCACTCAGTGGTAAAAGTGTCGCTCAACGGTGGCTACGACACTTGATTTTCCCCTCAGCATTGGTGCTTAAGCGTCAGCCAGAGAACTCCACAGCAAAGATAGCGCTCAGCAGTGAAAATGGTGCTCAGCGGTGGTTGCGATTCTTCTTTTGTGCACTTTTCCTCCTTCTCTTGAGTCCAACTCATTACTACTTCAACTTCTTTCATCCAATTCATGTTAATTCCTGCCAAAATAAGGAAAACCAAGCATAATACCAATAATACAACCTTCAACTCTCTTATTCTCTAACTTAAGCAAAAAGCATGATTTCAAGCTAGTTTCTAAGTCATAGAGGGTGTGTTTAGTATCAACATTAAGTATAAAAATTATGATATTTCAACCGTTATCAATTGTGCTTACTGCTTGATCAAATCTACACTGCTGGTGTTCATCATATTGATCAAGACTGTTGTCAATCTATTGAAGATTGGACTGCCCTGTTGGGATTATAGAAAGAGAACTTATTGAGGTTCTGGACACTTTGAGGATTGTTCAAGTGGGTTGAAGATTGCGTAAGAGGGGATATCTTGCTGTAGATCTTTGTGTTGTTGCCTATACTTTTATTTAGAGGGTTAGAGAGGTTGTCTATACTTTTGAAGTGGAGGTCTCTATAGAAATCTCGTTGTACAAACCTTGACTAATATAGTGCATTGGCTTCCTGGTTGAGGAAGGACACTGGATATAAGCATTAAGCCTGAACCAGTATAAAAACTCTATGTTTGCTTTCTCTTTCCCTTAACTCTTTACTTTCATTCGACTTTACATTTTGCACAGTCAACTTTAAATTTCCGCTGCACTTAAACTTCTTATTCCTTGTGATTCAAGAAACTTTGTAAAGCTTTATACTTTGCGAAAAAAAATTTAAAAAGACTCTGATTTTTGAACCTCGCCAATTCACCCCCCCTTCTTGGTGTTAAAACTAAGCCATCCTGTTTTCAACAATTTTCAAGTCAGAGAAGACTTATCTTGTACGAATATTGGATAACCAATCTAAGCAACTAAGAGGAAAGAATATTCGTACAGTGAAAGTGTTGTAGAATGAAATGACTCAAGAGATCACATGGGAGTTAGGGGATTAGATGATATGATCAATGCTCAATAGGGGTTAGTCTAACCTCGAGATGTTGATGATAGTGATGAATAGTAGTCACCCCTCATGCATTTCATTCGCATTTTGTATCTCTCTCATGTTATGTTATGTTTTCTTTTATTTGATAAAATAAATTTGCCTTATTGCTTATTTCATCTCACTTATTTATGGCTTATATTAAGGGGGAGTTCTCTAGGGGGAGCATTTTTACATACATAACTCTTTTTAATAATGATCAAAATGGGGGTGAAATTTGTTTAAAGGCTTATTGATCTCATGTCTACTAATCCATTTTTTTTAAGTTATGTATGAGTTATCGATCAATACAGGTTACAAAAAGCTTCAAATCAAAGAATTTTTTTTCATTATCAAAAAGGGGAAGATTCTTAGCATAAAGCTGAAGAGAAGAAATTTTGATGATGTCTCAAAATCAAGTCTCAATTTCTCTTATTGTAGTAAAATATTCACGAAGACTTGTTTTTATATTAAAGCTTTATTAATTTAGTAGATTGGTGCATAGGATGTGGTTTATATTTGATTCTGTGTATTGCTTGCCTTAGGTTGCGTTAAAAATTGTTTTGAATCAGAAAACCTCATTTTATACTCAAGATAATCAATTACCACTTATGATAATCGATTATCAATAATCGATTATGACTTGTCATAATCGATTACCACGAGCAATTATGAGATTTTTCAAGCAAGTTTTTGACCATTGTGCATTCAATGATGCATAATTGATTACCATATTTGGATAATCGATTATTACATGCAAAACAACTGACAACGGATTTTTGGAGGTATCCTTGAGTGAGATCTCTATAAATTAGATTGGGACTCTCATTCTAACATACAATATACGAAATAAGTGTATTTCAAAATTATTATCTGTTGTGTGTGTTGATAAGTGCTCAAGGGTTTGTGTAACCATTGTGCTATGGCTTTGAGAACTTGGTGTGTTGACATAGAGCGAGAACTTTCACTATAAGTGTGATTGAGTGTTGTTGTTGATGAGTTGAAAGCCTGTTATCCTTTGTGAAGATTCAAAGGAGGTGTTCATCCTTTGTGAAGATTCAAAGGAGGTGGTCATTCTTCTTGAAGCATTTGAAGGAGGTGTTCATTCCTTGTGGGTTTCAAGGGAAATGAGTTCCATCTCTTGGGGTAACAAGAGAGATGTTTGTTAAGTCCCTGGCAAGTGTACCAGATCCTTATCAAGTAATATAAACAGGTAAGTCCGAGTATCGTTTTCCCAAAGGACTCTTAGGCCTTAACTTTCATGTAACCTAATCGCGTAAGACTTGAGAAAAGAATAAATTTGGTGGTTGTACAAAAATAAACATGCAATGCAATTGATTCAATTGGTTTTGACTACTATGGATGAATGGTGTTGTTGGGATTTACAATTTCATTTTATCCACTCTCATATATCTACTCTTCTTATTTAATTCACTTGTTTATCTAATTGCCATGCAAACTTTCTTAATTACCCTTAGCCCAATTCCTTGGTGAAAAGAGCCTATTACTAATTACCGGCTTGCTATCCCTAGCCTCCCCTAGTGTCGCAACCGAAATCACGACGGGACGACTATCCAAA
>NW_014542361.1:834771-837908 GCF_000741045.1 Vigna radiata var. radiata | reverse complement strand
CTAGACCCCTTAAAATATATTTTTGGTATTTTTATAAAAGAAGAAGAAAAGGTGTCCAGCACAAGGACGATGCGTGCGATCACACATGCGCTGGACCCTTTAAACATATTTTTTAGTATTTTTGAAATATATTTTGGTTATTTTTATGATATAATTTTTTATGGTTTTATATTTTTTATTTTTATTAGCAAATGGATATTAACAACACACAATAATAAAACAAATGCTAAAGCTAAAGAAATAAAAAAAAAAAACAAAGACAATAAAACAAACATCATAGTCCAAGCCCAATAAGAATAAGGGTGCAGAGATTAAAAACCGGGGGTGCTGAAAAATATTGAAGCTTCTGGTCTTGTAGTCTGTTAGGGGTGTATGGCCAAAAATGGGGTGCAGTTCGAAATGATCTGTCCAGGCCAAATCTTCTTTTTGTTTTCAGAAAGGGAAAAGTAGTGTGAATAACAAACGAAGGGTGCAGGGAAGAAACTCCAACCACCAGTCAGGCCCAAGGCCCTCTTTGCCCTAAAATCAGAAACACTGGGGGTTCCAAAGTTTTCCCCTCATTTTGCCAAGCATCACCAGGGGCCATATTCTCTCCTCTGAACGAAAACACCCTTGACCGTGAGTCATCTTCCACTCAACCTGCCAGCCACCGCACCGCCTCCCTGAACCCGACGTCATGGCCTGAAAAAATCTCTCCCCAACGCCGATGAGATCTACTGCTACCGGCGAGAGCAGTCGCTACCATACCAATCGCCACTCGTCTTCGTCAAGCTTGTCGCCGCTACAGTCACCACGAGACTAGGCGTCGCCATCGAACCTGAGGCATCGAGTCCTTTTTCTCTTCGCGCGTAAGAGATAGTTCTCTCCTTCGTGGATTGTCCCCTTTGGCAAGCTTGGCCACCGCGAGCCTTAGGCCAGGGCCCCTACAGCGTCACCGGTCATCGCAAGGGTGTCGCCGCTACCCAATCAAAGTCGTCGCATTCCGTCGAGCTCCCTCTTCTTCCTCTCCTCTTCACGCGAGGTTAAACTCACCACCGGCTGCAGCGCCATCCAGGGCGTCGAGTTCTCTCTACCACCATCGCGCAAGTGCCACTACCTTCGTATTAGTCGTCGCAAGCCGCCGCCCAACGCATCGCCAAGTGGCATCGATCAAGCTCTCTTTCCTCCCTCAGACGTGAGCTTACCTTCTCATAGATCCACCACCACGAGATGCGACTATTTACTGGTATCGTCGACCACCATCACTGGATCACGACGCAGTGACTGGAGGTATAGTGTTTCTTGCTTGAGGATTCCATTTTGCTGGTGATTGGAGATGACTTGGACGAATGTGGTTGGGAAATCATTTTTTTGTGTTGAAGAAGATGGTAAGGAAAAGGAAAAAGGCAGAGTGTGAAGAGAAGATAATGAGTGTTGTGTTGTTCTGCTAGAGTTGCAGGTGACCAAAGGATGTGGTAATGAAAATGGAAGAAGAAGGTGAGGTGTAATTGAGTTTCTCTGTTTTGTGAAGGTTGCTGGAAATTGGCTTTTGTTGTTGGTGGTTTTTTTTTGGCTCAGTGCAATGCAGGTTGGGGATGATTACAAGCTATAATGTATGAAGGGGATTGGGTTTCTGTTATGGTGGTTGGGTGTGATGGTGAGTGGCGCAGGAGTTGGAGGTGATGGAGGAAATTGGTTCCAACAGGGGTGATACTGTTGAGTTGATAGAAAGTAATATGTGAGTGAATATAGGAATTGGAGGTAGTGTGAGAGGTTGATGATGGATGGTGGAAGAATCGGTAGGAGAATCCCCTTTTGCTATGCCGGAGAAAACGGTTTTGGAGAGAGTGATTATGTTGAGCGAGTCATGATATTGATTGTAAGAATTTGGTTTTGTGATTGAACCCGGTAAGGATAGGCCATGAAGCTTGGGTGTGCGTGGGTTCCTCTGCCTAAGTTGAAGATGATCAAAAAGGTTTTATGCAGAGGGAGGTTGGGGGAATCATGTATTCCAGTGATGTGTGTTATTGAAGGAGATGGGAAAATGAAGGTGAAGTGTGTGGAGCAGATGATTGGCCTTCGATGTGTGTTATTGGTTGAGGTGATTCTCCCCCGTTGATAGTGGACCCATGATGTTGAAAAGCAGAGGACTCGATTATGATGAGGCAATGAAGTAGTGGTGAGCCCCTCGAGATTCTCCACTATTTCACTTACAAAATGATGGACAAATCGAGAAGAGGGTGGGAGTAGAGGATTGGAGTCTATTATGTGCCATGCCCCCCATTCTGTTGCGTCGTGCAGTGCCCCCATACAATCAAATGTGTCCATGAAGTTTTGTTGGGGTCGAACCGAGTGGTGGAGAGCCTTGGCCGTTGATGGTGTCGTTGTCCCCTTTTGTCGTTTTGTCTCTTCTTCTTTTTTTCTTTTCTGTTTTTTTTTTCAAAAGAATATAAAAAATAAAATAAAATAAAAACAGATAATAATAATAATAATAAACTAAATCAAAGTGAACTAAAAAAATTAAAGATAATAGGATTAACAAAATAAGATAAAATACGACAAAAATAAAACAAGTTCTATTATGAATCACTCGACCTGGACGAAATTGGGTGTTGACAGTTGTCCCTCTTTATTTAGATATTACCAAATAATATGGAATTTTATATTTTCGTATTATCAGAGTAAAAGCTAAGTAAAGATAGAAACACTAATTCCGTCTGGGTTTCAAAAGAGAAAGAGAAAAAGTAAAAGACCAATCTAAGTAGATATGATGGCCAAAATCAATGAAGAAAGCGACAAAGAGAGTTTGATCATTGCTTAGCAGGGGGTCGAAATCTCAGAAGAAGACTAAAAGTGCCAGATAAAACTGGGCTTGGTGGGCCAGTATAGAGACTGGGCTTGTGGGCTAGGCGAGCTGGGCTTTGGATAAATGAGGTGTGCAAGCCTCGTGGAGGGTGTACCAACCCTATGGATGAATTAATGTGAGGTGTACTAACCTCGTGGAGGGTGTACCAACCCTATGGATGAATGATGTGAGGTGTACTAACCTCGTGGAGGGTGTACCAACCCTATGGATGAATGATGTGAGGTGTATTAACCTCGTGGAGGGTGTACCAACCCTATGGATGAATAATGTGAGGTGTACTAACCTCGTGGAG